>NC_087086.1:31837232-32140376 GCF_036172545.1 Culicoides brevitarsis | reverse complement strand
TTTGACAAAAAAAGCTTTGACACAGTTTTTGACACAGTTTTTTTGCTCTTGATTTAGTTTTTAAAACAAAACTATGTCAAAGAAAAAAATTTTTTTCAGTTTCAATTTTTTGGCAGTTTTGAGTTATAAAATGATTAAAAATGATAAATTAGAGCTCTCTGACAAATTGTAATCCATTTGGAGCAAGATTTGACAAAAAAAGCTTTGACACAGTTTTTGACACAGTTTTTTTGCTCTTGATTTAGTTTTTTAAAATAAAACTATGTCAAAGAAAAAATTTTTTTTCAGTTTCAATTTTTTGGCAGTTTTGAGTTATAAAATGATTAAAAATGATAAATTAGAGCTCTCTGACAAATTTTTATCCATTTGGAGCAAGATTTGACAAAAAAAGCTTTGACACAGTTTTTGACACAGTTTTTTTGCTCTTGATTTAGTTTTTAAAACCAAACTATGTCAAAGAAATTTTTTTTTTCAGTTTCAATTTTTTGGCAGTGTTGAGTTATAAAATGATTAAAAATGATAAATTAGAGCTCTCTGACAAATTTTTATCCATTTGGAGCAAGATTTGACAAAAAAAGCTTTGACACAGTTTTTGACACAGTTTTTTTGCTCTTGATTTAGTTTTTAAAACAAAACTATGTCAAAGAAAAAAATTTTTTTCAGTTTCAATTTTTTGGCAGTTTTGAGTTATAAAATGATTAAAAATGATAAATTAGAGCTCTCTGACAAATTTTTATCCATTTGGAGCAAGATTTGACAAAAATTGCTTTGACACAGTTTTTGACACAGTTTTTTTTGCTCTTGATTTAGTTTTTAAAAAAAAACTATGTCAAAGAAAAAAATTTTTTTCAGTTTCAATTTTTTGGCAGTTTTGAGTTATAAAATGATTAAAAATGATAAATTAGAGCCCTCTGACAAATTTATCCATTTGGAGCAAGTTTTTTTGCTCTTGATTTAGTTTTTAAAACAAAACTATGTCAAAGAAAAAATTTTTTATCAGTTTCAATTTTTAGGCAGTTTTGAGTTATAAAATGATTAAAAATGATAAATTAGAGCTCTCTGACAAATTTTTATCCATTTGGAGCAAGATTTGACAAAAAAAGCTTTGACACAGTTTTTGACACAGTTTTTTTGCTCTTGATTTAGTTTTTTAAAATAAAACTATGTCAAAGAAAAAATTTTTTTTCAGTTTCAATTTTTTGGCAGTTTTGAGTTATAAAATGATTAAAAATGATAAATTAGAGCTCTCTGACAAATTTTTATCCATTTGGAGCAAGATTTGACAAAAAAAGCTTTGACACAGTTTTTGACACAGTTTTTTTGCTCTTGATTTAGTTTTTTAAAATAAAACTATGTCAAAGAAAAAATTTTTTTTCAGTTTCAATTTTTTGGCAGTTTTGAGTTATAAAATGATTAAAAATGATAAATTAGAGCTCTCTGACAAATTTTTATCCATTTGGAGCAAGATTTGACAAAAAAAGCTTTGACACAGTTTTTGACACAGTTTTTTTGCTCTTGATTTAGTTTTTAAAATAAAACTATGTCAAAGAAAAAATTTTTTTTCAGTTTCAATTTTTTGGCAGTTTTGAGTTATAAAATGATTAAAAATGATAAATTAGAGCTCTCTGACAAATTTTTATCCATTTGGAGCAAGATTTGACAAAAAAAGCTTTGACACAGTTTTTGACACAGTTTTTTTGCTCTTGATTTAGTTTTTTAAAACAAAACTATGTCAAAGAAAAAAATTTTTTTCAGTTTCAATTTTTTGGCAGTTTTGAGTTATAAAATGATTAAAAATGATAAATTAGAGCTCTCTGACAAATTTTTATCCATTTGGAGCAAGATTTGACAAAAAAAGCTTTGACACAGTTTTTGACACAGTTTTTTTGCTCTTGATTTAGTTTTTAAAACAAAACTATGTCAAAGAAAAAATTTTTTTTCAGTTTCAATTTTTTGGCAGTTTTGAGTTATAAAATGATTAAAAATGATAAATTAGAGCTCTCTGACAAATTTTTATCCATTTGGAGCAAGATTTGACAAAAAAAGCTTTGACACAGTTTTTGACACAGTTTTTTTGCTCTTGATTTAGTTTTTAAAACAAAACTATGTCAAAGAAAAAATTTTTTTTCAGTTTCAATTTTTTGGCAGTTTTGAGTTATAAAATGATTAAAAATGATAAATTAGAGCTCTCTGACAAATTTTTATCCATTTGGAGCAAGATTTGACAAAAAAAGCTTTGACACAGTTTTTGACACGTTTTTTTGCTCTTGATTTAGTTTTTAAAACAAAACTATGTCAAAGAAAATTTTTTTTTTCAGTTTCAATTTTTTGGCAGTTTTGAGTTATAAAATGATTAAAAATGATAAATTAGAGCTCTCTGACAAATTTTTATCCATTTGGAGCAAGATTTGACAAAAAAAGCTTTGACACAGTTTTTGACACAGTTTTTTTGCTCTTGATTTAGTTATAAAATTTTTAAAACAAAACTATGTCAAAGAAAAAACTATGATTTTTTTCAGTTTCAATTTTTTAGCAGTTTTGAGTTGTAAAATGATTAAAAATGATAAATTAGAGCCGTCTGACAAATTTTCATCCATTTGGAGCAAGATTTGACAAAAAAAGCTTTGACACAGTTTTTGACACGTTTTTTTTGCTCTTGATTTAGTTTTTAAAACAAAACTATGTCAAAGAAAATTTTTTTTTTCAGTTTCAATTTTTTGGCAGTTTTGAGTTATAAAATGATTAAAAATGATAAATTAGAGCTCTCTGACAAATTTTTATCCATTTGGAGCAAGATTTGACAAAAAAAGCTTTGACACAGTTTTTGACACAGTTTTTTTGCTCTTGATTTAGTTTTTAAAACAAAACTATGTCAAAGAAAAAAATTTTTTTCAGTTTCAATTTTTTGGCAGTTTTGAGTTATAAAATGATTAAAAATGATAAATTAGAGCTCTCTGACAAATTTTTATCCATTTGGAGCAAGATTTGACAAAAAAAGCTTTGACACAGTTTTTGACACAGTTTTTTTGCTCTTAATTTAGTTTTTTAAAATAAAACTATGTCAAAGAAAAAATTTTTTTTCAGTTTCAATTTTTTGGCAGTTTTGAGTTATAAAATGATTAAAAATGATAAATTAGAGCTCTCTGACAAATTTTTATCCATTTGGAGCAAGATTTGACAAAAAAAGCTTTGACACAGTTTTTGACACAGTTTTTTTGCTCTTGATTTAGTTTTTAAAACAAAACTATGTCAAAGAAAAAAATTTTTTTCAGTTTCAATTTTTTGGCAGTTTTGAGTTATAAAATGATTAAAAATGATAAATTAGAGCTCTCTGACAAATTTTTATCCATTTGGAGCAAGATTTGACAAAAAAAGCTTTGACACAGTTTTTGACACAGTTTTTTTGCTCTTGATTTAGTTTTTTAAAACAAAACTATGTCAAAGAAAAAAATTTTTTTCAGTTTCAATTTCTTGGCAGTTTTGAGTTATAAAATGATTAAAAATGATAAATTAGAGCCCTCTGACAAATTTTTATCCATTTGGAGCAAGATTTGACAAAAAAAGCTTTGACACAGTTTTTGACAC
Organism: Culicoides brevitarsis; assembly: GCF_036172545.1. NCBI lineage: Eukaryota > Metazoa > Arthropoda > Insecta > Diptera > Ceratopogonidae > Culicoides > Culicoides brevitarsis. Next base: position 32,136,791 of record NC_087086.1, on the reverse strand, counting down.
AGTTTTTTTGCTCTTGATTTAGTTTTTAAAACAAAACTATGTCAAAGAAAAAAATTTTTTTCACTTTCATTTTTTTGGCAGTTTTGAGTTATAAAATGATTAAAAATGATAAATTAGAGCTCGCTGACAAATTTTTATCTATTTGGAGCAAGATTTGACAAAAATGGCTTTGACACAGTTTTTGACACAGTTTTTTTGCTCTTGATTTAGTTTTTAAAACAAAACTATGTCAAAGAAAAAAATTTTTTTCAGTTTCAATTTTTTGGCAGTTTTGAGTTATAAAATGATTAAAAATGATAAATTAGAGCTCTCTGACAAATTTTTATCCATTTGGAGCAAGATTTGACAAAAAAAGCTTTGACACAGTTTTTGACACAGTTTTTTTGCTCTTGATTTAGTTTTTAAAACAAAACTATGTCAAAGAAAAAAATTTTTTTCAGTTTCAATTTTTTGGCAGTTTTGAGTTATAAAATGATTAAAAATGATAAATTAGAGCTCTCTGACAAATTTTTATCCATTTGGAGCAAGATTTGACAAAAATAGCTTTGACACAGTTTTTGACACAGTTTTTTTGCTCTTGATTTAGTTTTTAAAACAAAACTATGTCAAAGAAAAAATTTTTTTTCAGTTTCAATTTTTTTGCAGTTTTGAGTTATAAAATGATTAAAAATGATAAATTAGAGCTCTCTGACAAATTTTTATCTATTTGGAGCAAGATTTGACAAAAATGGCTTTGACACAGTTTTTGACACAGTTTTTTTGCTCTTGATTTAGTTTTTAAAACAAAACTATGTCAAAGAAAAAAATTTTTTTCAGTTTCAATTTTTTGGCAGTTTTGAGTTATAAAATGATTAAAAATGATAAATTAGAGCTCTCTGACAAATTTTTATCCATTTGGAGCAAGATTTGACAAAAATAGCTTTGACACAGTTTTTGACACAGTTTTTTTGCTCTTGATTTAGTTTTTAAAACAAAACTATGTCAAAGAAAAAAATTTTTTTCAGTTTCAATTTTTTGGCAGTTTTGAGTTATAAAATGATTAAAAATGATAAATTAGAGCCCTCTGACAAATTTCTATCCATTTGGAGCAAGATTTGACAAAAATAGCTTTGACACAGTTTTTGACACAGTTTTTTTGCTCTTGATTTAGTTTTTAAAACAAAACTATGTCAAAGAAAAAATTTTTTTTCAGTTTCAATTTTTTGGCAGTTTTGAGTTATAAAATGATTAAAAATGATAAATTAGAGCTCTCTGACAAATTTTTATCCATTTGGAGCAAGATTTGACAAAAATGGCTTTGACACAGTTTTTGACACAGTTTTTTTGCTCTTGATTTAGTTTTTAAAACAAAACTATGTCAAAGAAAAAAATTTTTTTCAGTTTCAATTTTTTGGCAGTTTTGAGTTATAAAATGATTAAAAATGATAAATTAGAGCTCTCTGACAAATTTTTATCCATTTGGAGCAAGATTTGACAAAAATAGCTTTGACACAGTTTTTGACACAGTTTTTTTGCTCTTGATTTAGTTTTTAAAACAAAACTATGTCAAAGAAAAATTTTTTTTTCAGTTTCAATTTTTTGGCAGTTTTGAGTTATAAAATGATTAAAAATGATAAATTAGAGCTCTCTGACAAATTTTTATCCATTTGGAGCAAGATTTGACAAAAATAGCTTTGACACAGTTTTTGACACAGTTTTTTTGCTCTTGATTTAGTTTTTAAAACAAAACTATGTCAAAGAAAAAAATTTTTTTCAGTTTCAATTTTTTGGCAGTTTTGAGTTATAAAATGATTAAAAATGATAAATTAGAGCTCTCTGACAAATTTTTATCCATTTGGAGCAAGATTTGACAAAAATAGCTTTGACACAGTTTTTGACACAGTTTTTTTGCTCTTGATTTAGTTTTTAAAACAAAACTATGTCAAAGAAAAATTTTTTTTTCAGTTTCAATTTTTTGGCAGTTTTGAGTTATAAAATGATTAAAAATGATAAATTAGAGCTCTCTGACAAATTTTTATCCATTTGGAGCAAGATTTGACAAAAATAGCTTTGACACAGTTTTTGACACAGTTTTTTTGCTCTTGATTTAGTTTTTAAAACAAAACTATGTCAAAGAAAAATTTTTTTTTCAGTTTCAATTTTTTTGCAGTTTTGAGTTATAAAATGATTAAAAATGATAAATTAGAGCTCTCTGACAAATTTTTATCCATTTGGAGCAAGATTTGACAAAAAAAGCTTTGACACAGTTTTTGACACAGTTTTTTTGCTCTTGATTTAGTTTTTTAAAATAAAACTATGTCAAAGAAAAAATTTTTTTTCAGTTTCAATTTTTTGGCAGTTTTGAGTTATAAAATGATTAAAAATGATAAATTAGAGCTCTCTGACAAATTTTTATCCATTTGGAGCAAGATTTGACAAAAAAAGCTTTGACACAGTTTTTGACACAGTTTTTTTGCTCTTGATTTAGTTTTTAAAACAAAACTATGTCAAAGAAAAAAATTTTTTTCAGTTTCAATTTTTTGGCAGTTTTGAGTTATAAAATGATTAAAAATGATAAATTAGAGCTCTCTGACAAATTTTTATCCATTTGGAGCAAGATTTGACAAAAATGGCTTTGACACAGTTTTTGACACAGTTTTTTTGCTCTTGATTTAGTTTTTAAAACAAAACTATGTCAAAGAAAAATTTTTTTTTCAGTTTCAATTTTTTTGCAGTTTTGAGTTATAAAATGATTAAAAATGATAAATTAGAGCTCTCTGACAAATTTTTATCCATTTGGAGCAAGATTTGACAAAAATAGCTTTGACACAGTTTTTGACACAGTTTTTTTGCTCTTGATTTAGTTTTTAAAACAAAACTATGTCAAAGAAAAATTTTTTTTTCAGTTTCAATTTTTTTGCAGTTTTGAGTTATAAAATGATTAAAAATGATAAATTAGAGCTCTCTGACAAATTTTTATCCATTTGGAGCAAGATTTGACAAAAAAAGCTTTGACACAGTTTTTGACACAGTTTTTTTGCTCTTGATTTAGTTTTTTAAAATAAAACTATGTCAAAGAAAAAATTTTTTTTCAGTTTCAATTTTTTGGCAGTTTTGAGTTATAAAATGATTAAAAATGATAAATTAGAGCTCTCTGACAAATTTTTATCCATTTGGAGCAAGATTTGACAAAAAAAGCTTTGACACAGTTTTTGACACAGTTTTTTTGCTCTTGATTTAGTTTTTAAAACAAAACTATGTCAAAGAAAAAAATTTTTTTCAGTTTCAATTTTTTGGCAGTTTTGAGTTATAAAATGATTAAAAATGATAAATTAGAGCTCTCTGACAAATTTTTATCCATTTGGAGCAAGATTTGACAAAAAAAGCTTTGACACAGTTTTTGACACAGTTTTTTTGCTCTTGATTTAGTTTTTAAAACAAAACTATGTCAAAGAAAAAAATTTTTTTCAGTTTCAATTTTTTGGCAGTTTTGAGTTATAAAATGATTAAAAATGATAAATTAGAGCTCTCTGACAAATTTTTATCCATTTGGAGCAAGATTTGACAAAAATGGCTTTGACACAGTTTTCGACACAGTTTTTTTGCTCTTGATTTAGTTTTTAAAACAAAACTATGTCAAAGAAAAATTTTTTTTTCAGTTTCAATTTTTTTGCAGTTTTGAGTTATAAAATGATTAAAAATGATAAATTAGAGCTCTCTGACAAATTTTTATCCATTTGGAGCAAGATTTGACAAAAATGGCTTTGACACAGTTTTCGACACAGTTTTTTTGCTCTTGATTTAGTTTTTAAAACAAAACTATGTCAAAGAAAAATTTTTTTTTCAGTTTCAATTTTTTGGCAGTTTTGAGTTATAAAATGATTAAAAATGATAAATTAGAGCTCTCTGACAAATTTTTATCCATTTGGAGCAAGATTTGACAAAAAAAGCTTTGACACAGTTTTTGACACAGTTTTTTTGCTCTTGATTTAGTTTTTAAAACAAAACTATGTCAAAGAAAAAAATTTTTTTCAGTTTCAATTTTTTGGCAGTTTTGAGTTATAAAATGATTAAAAATGATAAATTAGAGCTCTCTGACAAATTTTTATCCATTTGGAGCAAGATTTGACAAAAATGGCTTTGACACAGTTTTCGACACAGTTTTTTTGCTCTTGATTTAGTTTTTAAAACAAAACTATGTCAAAGAAAAATTTTTTTTTCAGTTTCAATTTTTTTGCAGTTTTGAGTTATAAAATGATTAAAAATGATAAATTAGAGCTCTCTGACAAATTTTTATCCATTTGGAGCAAGATTTGACAAAAATGGCTTTGACACAGTTTTTGACACAGTTTTTTTGCTCTTGATTTAGTTTTTAAAACAAAACTATGTCAAAGAAAAAAATTTTTTTCAGTTTCAATTTTTTGGCAGTTTTGAGTTATAAAATGATTAAAAATGATAAATTAGAGCTCTCTGACAAATTTTTATCCATTTGGAGCAAGATTTGACAAAAATAGCTTTGACACAGTTTTTGACACAGTTTTTTTGCTCTTGATTTAGTTTTTAAAACAAAACTATGTCAAAGAAAAATTTTTTTTCAGTTTCAATTTTTTTGCAGTTTTGAGTTATAAAATGATTAAAAATGATAAATTAGAGCTCTCTGACAAATTTTTATCCATTTGGAGCAAGATTTGACAAAAATAGCTTTGACACAGTTTTTGACACAGTTTTTTTGCTCTTGATTTAGTTTTTAAAACAAAACTATGTCAAAGAAAAATTTTTTTTTCAGTTTCAATTTTTTTGCAGTTTTGAGTTATAAAATGATTAAAAATGATAAATTAGAGCTCTCTGACAAATTTTTATCCATTTGGAGCAAGATTTGACAAAAATAGCTTTGACACAGTTTTTGACACAGTTTTTGATGTAGTTTTGCTCTTGATTTAGTTTTTAAAACAAAACTATGTCAAAGAAAAAATTTTTTTTCAGTTTCAATTTTTTTGCAGTTTTGAGTTATAAAATGATTAAAAATGATAAATTAGAGCCCTCTGACAAATTTCTATCCATTTGGAGCAAGATTTGACAAAAATAGCTTTGACATAGTTTTTGACACAGTTTTTGATGTAGTTTTGCTCTTGATTTAGTTTTCAAAACAAAACTATGTCAAAGGAAAATTTTTCTTCAGTTTCAATTTTTTTGCAGTTTTGAGTTACAAAATGATTAAAAATGATAAATTAGAGCTCTCTGACAAATTTTTATCTATTTGGAGCAAGATTTGACAAAAATAGCTTTGACACAGTTTTTGACACAGTTTTTTTGCTCTTGATTTAGTTTTTAAAACAAAACTATGTCAAAGAAAAAATTTTTTTTCAGTTTCAATTTTTTTGCAGTTTTGAGTTATAAAATGATTAAAAATGATAAATTAGAGCCCTCTGACAAATTTCTATCCATTTGGAGCAAGATTTGACAAAAATAGCTTTGACACAGTTTTTGACACAGTTTTTGATGTAGTTTTGCTCTTGATTTAGTTTTTAAAACAAAACTATGTCAAAGGAAAATTTTTCTTCAGTTTCAATTTTTTTGCAGTTTTGAGTTATAAAATGATTAAAAATGATAAATTAGAGTCCTCTGACAAATTTCTATCCATTTGGAGCAAGATTTGACAAAAATAGCTTTGACACAGTTTTTGACACAGTTTTTGATGTAGTTTTGCTCTTGATTTAGTTTTTAAAACAAAACTATGTCAAAGGAAAATTTTTCTTCAGTTTCAATTTTTTTGCAGTTTTGAGTTATAAAATGATTAAAAATGATAAATTAGAGCTCTCTGACAAATTTTTATCTATTTGGAGCAAGATTTGACAAAAATAGCTTTGACACAGTTTTTGACACAGTTTTTTTGCTCTTGATTTAGTTTTTAAAACAAAACTATGTCAAAGAAAAAAATTTTTTTCAGTTTCAATTTTTTTGCAGTTTTGAGTTATAAAATGATTAAAAATGATAAATTAGAGCCCTCTGACAAATTTCTATCCATTTGAAGCAAGATTTGACAAAAATGGCTTTGACACCATCTCTAAGAAACAATTACAAAAATAAATTCAAACTGAAATGAAAATTCTTGCATATTTTTTCACAAAAAATACTTTTTATCAAAAATCTTAAAGACCTATAGAATTTATTTAACCATAAATCAAGAAAAATATTTAAAAAATTGAAATATTATCATTTTTACGAAAATCCTCATCAACCCCCGTAAAATATCAACTCCATATATGAATGACGCCTTTGTACCAGTTTCTAATTGAAAATTGCTCGAATTGTGAGCTGGGCATCAAAAAACACTCAGCGTGCGAGCAATTCAGTCTTTCAAATCAGAATTAATCCAAGAAAAAATCAAAAATGGACTCAGAAGCGTGCGCTTTAATCTACGATTTCCTCATCCAAAAGAAGGAAAAGATATTGGCAGAAACCTTTGCCAAAAAATTCAAGACGGTAAGTCGAAATTCCATGAAAAAATCCATTTTTTGTGTTCCATCCGGGCACTCAAAATATCACCGCATGGTCTTGTGTACAAAACTTTTTTGTTTTTTGGAAATTCCGAAATTTCTCTTTGATATTTTTCAATTTTCGTGATTCTTTTGTTACGTTTTTACGAATAAAATACACAAATTTGAATGTTTTCATGGAATTTTCATAATTTGAGGCAATTACGCCTTTGCTTCTATGATTCCACGTGTGTGAGTTTGTACACAACACAGAACAGCGTGTCTCGTATAGAACCATGTTTGATGAAATTTTTCATTTTTTTCTCATTTCAGACGGGCTTGGGCAAAGGTTCTGCTACATTGGCTGAAGTTTTGAAGTTGCATCAAGCTTCGAAGAATAAAAAAGTTGTTGCAGCACCTGCCGCTAAAAAGGCTGATAGCTCATCGGAAGAAAGTTCTGATGAAGAGGAAGAGGCCCCAAAGAAAGTTGTGACGAATGGAAAAGCTGCGCCTGTCACAAATGGCAAAGCCAAAAAGGAATCGTCATCGGAAGATAGCGACAGTAGCGAAGAAGAGGCTCCAAAAAAAGTTGCTACTCCAGTAGTGAAAAAACCCGTCGCTGCGACAAATGGAAAAGCTAAGAAAGAATCGTCATCTGAAGATAGTTCTGATGAGGAGGAAGAACCTCCGAAGAAAGCAGCTACGCCCGCAGTGAAAAAACCCGTCGTTCCCGCAAAGAAAGCTGAATCGAGCTCGGAAGACAGCAGCGACGAAGAAGAAGAAGCACCTAAAAAAGTCGCAACACCCGTAAAAGCTGCTCCAGCAAAGAAACAAGAATCTTCGGACGATAGCGATGACAGTTCTGAAGAAGAAGAACCTCCAGCGAAGAAGGCAACGCCAGCTAAACCAGCAGCAAAACCCGTTGTTGCGAAGAAACAAGAGTCCTCAGATGATTCTGATGATAGTTCTGACGACGATGAGCCTCCAGCGAAGAAAGCTGCTCCCGCAGTAAAAGCTTCGCCAGCAAAAGCTCCCGCCAAAAAGGCAGAATCCTCGTCAGAAGACGACAGTTCCGACGAAGAAGAGGAAGCAAAGCCTAAAGTTGCTGCAAAACCAGCTGGAGTAAAACCTCTCGTTGTCAAGGGAAAAGCAGCTGCGAAGAAAGAATCCAGCTCCGAAGATTCCTCCAGCGATGAAGAAGAAGAAAAACCAAAAGTTGCCGCAAAACCCGCTGAAACAAAAGCTGGCGTACAACCTTTTAAGGGAACAGCAAAGAAAGAGTCCTCATCGGAAGACAGCAGCTCTGACGACGAAGATGAGAAGCCAGCAGCGAAACCAGCTGCAAAAGCAACTCCAGTAGCGAAAAAGAAGGAATCGAGCTCGGAAGATGACAGTTCTGATGAAGAAGAAACGCCCGCCGTGAAGCCTGTTGTAAAGAAACCAGCAGTTGTCGCCAAGAAAGCAGAGTCCAGCGATGACGATTCGAGCGACGATAGTGACGAAGAAGAAGAAAAGAAACCCGCAAAGGGACAAAAACGCAAGGCAGATGAAGAAGAAAATGAAACTCCTAATAAATCGGCGAAAAAGCCCGCTTACAATAACTTTGTAAAGGGAAATAATTTGTATGAAGATGAGGTAAGTGATCAAAATTTCGATATAAAAGATCAAACTTAAGGCAGAGACAATTATAAAAAATGTTTTCGGTTTCTTCTGATCATTTTTCACTAAAATTTGAAAATAATTTTGAACTTCGAAGAAAATTACGTATTTTTTATTTTTCAATTTTCAAGCTTGAGAACCATCCAAAAGACATCCAAAGGCAATTTTTATAACTTTTGATCAATTTCAAGCTTCAAAACCATCAAATGGGCTCTCAAAATGAAAATTACGTATTTTTTACGTATTTTTTATTTTTCAATTTTCAAGCTTGAGAACCATCCAAAAGACATCCAAAGGCATTTTTCATAACTTTTGATCAATTTCAAGCTTCAAAACCATCAAATGGGCCTTCAAAATAAAAATTACGTATTTTTTTTACGTATTTTTTATTTTTCAATTTTCAAGCTTGAGAACCATCCAAAAGACATCCAAAAGCATTTTTCATAACTTTTGATCAATTTTAAGCTTCAAAACCATCAAATGGGCTCTCAAAATGAAAATTACGTATTTTTTATTTTTCAATTTTCAAGCTTGAGAACCATCCAAAAGACATCCAAAAGCATTTTTCATAACTTTTGATCAATTTTAAGCTTCAAAACCATCAAATGGGCCTTCAAAATAAAAATTACGTATTTTTTTACGTATTTTTTATTTTTCAATTTTCAAGCTTAAGAACCATCCAAAAGACATCCAAAGAAAATTTCCATAATTTTTGATCAATTTCAAGCTTAAGAAACATCAAATAGAAGGAAGAATTTTGTTTTTTTTATGAAACCTAAAACATTTTTGATCTTTGTTTCAGCCTAAAATTTGGAGATTTCAGGAGGACTGTTCAGAATTTATCACTGAATGGTTCTTAATCAATCTCTCCTAGACTTAAAACCCAAAAAGTTGAATTTTTATTTATTTTTGGCTGTGATAAATATCAGTCGGAAGCATTTTTCAACTTTTACACAATTTTTTAAAAAAATTTTCAAAGTCTTGCCTCATTTTTGTGCTCAAATCTAATAAAAAACCTCAAAATCCATTCTCAGTCGACACCAATTTTCAAGAAAACGCCCCAAAATGCCGACGAAAAGCGTGGCATTCAGCGTTTCCGTCGCGTTAAGGAAGAAGAAATCGCTGTAGATCCCCGAGTGCAAGACAATTCCTTCGAAGCTAAGGTTAGTTGTGTGTCCTACTCTGTTAAAAAAAAATTTTTTTCTCTTAAAACATGAACAGAGAAGGAAAGAGAATGACACACAAAGTACAAAAATTTGCACCTGAGATTCGCGCGAGGCAATTCTTTTAATCCGGCCCCATTTATAACTTTTGAATGAATGTTTTTTTATGATTTTGGGTGCTAACATGTGTCTTTTCTTTCTTTCTCTTTTCATGTGATGCTTTCTTGGCGTGAATTTTTTACTTGCGAACAAAAAGGAGCCCAAGGACGAAGTCACCGTTGATGCCGATGGCGAAGAATTCAAGATTCACAAGAAGCGTGACGACAGTTTTAATGACAGCAAAAAATCCGGTTTTGCGGGAAAACCCAAATTTGAGCGAAATGCTCGCGGAGGACGAGGCGGCGCCAATGGCGGAGATCGTAACTCGTTCGGTGGCGGAGATAAGCCGCAATATACGCCTCGTGATGGCGATTGGAAGTGCGAAGATTGCGGAAAAGATAATTTTGCACGCAATAAGGAGTGTTACCGTTGCAAGAAACCCGCTCCTCCAGGCACAGGCGGAAAATCTTTCGCGCCACGTGAAGGCGATTGGTCATGCGACGATTGTGGCAACAATAATTTCGCATGGAGAGGCGAATGTCACAAGTGTCAAAAGGCGAGACCGGGAGGCGTTCCTGAAGGCGCAGGCAGAAAATCCTTCGGAAGTGCAGGCCGAGGACGAGGAGGAGCTCGCGGAGGTCGAGGAGGCTCACGAGGCGGCGGTCGAGGAGGATTCAACAAGAGTTTCGAATCGGGCGGCAACGCAAATAAAAAAATTACTTTTGATTAGGACGGAAATTTATTAAAACTTGATCGTAGAATTAATGTAGAAGAGGTAAAATTCATGCCAAGAAACATTTTTAACCAAAATTTTTTCGAAAATTATCAAAAAAATCATTTTCTAACGAAAAATTTAACTTTTAGAAAAACGCTCGTGGCTCTTTCGGCGAAGCAGCAAACAATATCCTCAAGTTTACGAAAGGCAAATCGTTCCGACATGAAAAGACGAAGAAAAAACGCGGAAATTACAAAGGAGGAGCCATCGATATGTCAGTGAATTCTATAAAATTTGAAGATTAAGATTAACTTTAAGGTGTCATAGGCTTAGAACAAACCATTTTTTAGTTTTAATTGATATTCATTTATTTTTTTTTTCTTCATTTATAATTATTACTAACCGATAATGCGTCGGTTTCAATTCATTCAGCTTCCTTGCCATTCAAAAGGAAGGCATTTCACTAAAAAATATTTTAACTACATGGATTTTAGGTTATAAAATTAACTTAGGATAAAAAATTTATGTTTGTAAATAAATATTGAACTACATAAACTACAAAGATTTATAAAAAAAGAAGAAAAAAACAGAAAAATGCAATTAGAATACAATTCTTCATCTAATGATAAAACAAAAAATAATATAATATTACTCTAAACAGATAAAAATACACAAAAAATAAACGTTAAATTGTATTTACAAAAGAAATCTTTCATTTTCCCCAAATTTTCGCGTGAACTACAAATCCGCGAGAATACTTTGGGTGTCTTGCGTTACTTCGTGGGCGGCATATTTGGGTTTGCACACACAGCCGCTTTCAACTAAGACGTAATCTTGTCCCGTAAGCGTCACAGGCCCCAGTGGGATGACGAGGAAGAGATATGGAACGTAAGTTTGGGTGCATTCGCCACGCACGACGTCACATTCGGAGGATCTAAAAAGAATTTTTTTAGTTTTTGAACGAAATAAGAGAAAAACAGGAAGAAACTTACTCGCAAACTTCGAAAATGACTTGTTGCAAGAGATCCGGGAACTTTTGAACGATGGTTACGGGTTGACCAGATGTTAAACTGACACCTGTTGAAAAGAAAAGTTGTAATTTTTTAGTTTTAATGAAACTTTTTGATGGTTTAATAGAGCTAAGACTCTTAAGAAGGTCAGTATTTCAAGAAATTTTAATTTTTGAACACTAAATTATCTAAAAAATTTATAGAAATTTAATTTTTGTAGCTAAAATTCATTTTTAGGGCTAAGATTTACGTTTTAAAGCGAAAATCAGGTAAGAGCTGAAATTTGGGCTTTAGATCTAAAATCAGTTTTTGCAAAGCTAAGTATCGTATTTAAAGTTAGTTTTTTTTTTCAAAGCTAAAATTAAGTTTTCTAAGCTAAAATTATTTAATTTTGAAAAATTTTATCAGATTTTGACTTGAATTTTGAGATTTAGAGCTAAATTTTTTTTCAAAGTCTGAGATCAGTTTTACAATTAGAATTTCTTTATAAGAGCCTGAAATTAACTTTCGGCCTAAAATTCATTTTTAAAACCTAAAATCAGTTTTTGGCCTGAAAATTGTTAAAATCTTAATTTTTTTTCTTAAAGCCTAAAATTAGTTTTCAGACTAAAAAAAAAATTTTGAAAACTAAAATTATTTTTCTTAAATCTGAAATTTTTATTTTTAAAAACCTAAAATTAGTTTTTGAGCTGAAATTTTTGTCAGTTTTTGGGCTGAAATCGATTTTTCAGAGCTAAAATTAATTTTGAACATCTAAACTTTTTTTTATAAAACTCCCCGTGATAAAATCAACAAAAATCCCTCACATGGCTCGAAAAAAATCTTCTTCATGAACTTACCATACATCGGAGCTGTCGTATTATATCGCGTCTTACACAACCGTGCTGGCGTGTTTTTACATTGCGATTCCGTGGATCGACCTGTTGAGCAAAAAATAAAGAATCGAATCACGATATGAATAAATTACAAAAATTGTCACGTCTTGTTATCGATTAATTATTGCTAACAATCATTGTCACGGACATGTGTCTCGTTACGCGTTAAGTATTTCATGCCAAAACAGGTACTTTCATTAAAGACGAAAAAATTTGTTGCCTCGAGCGACACAAAATTAAAAAGTGAAAATGTTCTTACTGTAACGATGTTTGGCTTGGGCGATATCTTCATCGTTTGCCGCCCGATATGCCGAAAGCAGCGCCTTTTTCGTGAGATTCGGATCCATTGTTGTCGCAAATTTGCTGTTTCTTCCACGTCGCGACGACGATCCGCCATTCCCGTTCCAATTGCCGTACATTCTACTGATCGCCGATGCGGGATACGGCATGTTATCGGGTCCAACGCAACTCAAATCGTCAGTTAAGGCATCGCCCGAGAGATATTTGAGGCCATTTTTGTTGCCGCATTTCGTGTGAGAAGTTGCTTGAGTTCGCGAGGCTCTGTGTGACGTCGTAATTGTCTCCCATATCGACTGAGCAGCGAGTGTCATGTGAATTGTGAGTAACAAAGTCGCTGAGATCTGGAAAAAAAAGAAAACGATCAACGTTTAAATTCCCATTGAAGCATAAAATCGAAGAAAAAAAGTAATTGAAGCACTTATAGAGCAATATTTCAAGTTTGATTGACAATCAACCACAGTTGTGTCTCTCTTTTGTTACAATTTGCGGTTCAATTTATTCACGAGAATTCAATTTAACACACCCTTGAATTCGTCGCGAATTCCAATCTCAAAAGATCAACAAATCTCGAATCGGTTATTTTTCGAACCGATAACAGATTTCCCGCCAAAATCGTGATCTAACCTCAAATTTGGGCAATTAGCAGCTGAAATTCGCGATAATTAGCTAAAAATGAAGTTGTCGACGTCATGCATTCGCAGCGACGTTGCAAATCAAGAACCGCACATAATCCGCGCAGGACATTGACCTTTATAGAGCAAGTTTTTCTCATGTACTACACCGTATTAGAGTTTTTAACGTTGTAACACCTCTACACACCTCTAGTAATATGATACAATAAAAAAGAGGAAAAAAAAACGAGAAATGATTGAAAGACACACGACTTGTACGAAGCTGTACGCACCTGCGAACGTCGAACAGGTCTTTCAAGAAAACGATAATAATTGCAAAATTATAACACATTAACTTACATTTTAAGCACGTATTGTGTGGAAGCACGCATATTCATCATAACCACTCTTCATGAACTTGAACTTCGTTGAACAACACAAAAAAAAAACAGAAGAAAAGAAAATATAAATCAATCAACGAGAGATTTTTTTTGTTGTTTGCTCAAAAAATATTGTGGTTTGTATAAATATTTAATTAAGTACGACAAAAATATTTAACGGTGCTTAAATTGTTGCTGTCGATCAGTCATCATATTACGAAATAAGTAAAGCTACTTGGTCATGAATAAAAGAAAAAAAAAGCAAGAGAAGAAAGTCAGACACGTAAAATTTGTACTTTTTTCTGTTGCATGAAAGATTTCAATGAATGAGTCAGACGGGAACGGGAATCCATTTATGGAAAAAAATATGTTTGAAAGAAAGAAAGCGGATCTCCTTGAAAATTGTGACATTTTTTGTTTATGAATTTTAACCGGAAAGTGTTTGATTTTTAATTTTTTGATTTTCATTTTTGGTTCAATTTCGGATAAAGACTTAAAATAGGTTAAAACTTTGATAAAATTTAATTTGATAAAAATTTGCAATTGATCTTCTCAATCGGTTATTCGGTTCTAACGATTTTTTTTTCGGATTCAATGAAAGTTTTTAATTTTTCGTGATATTTATACGATTTTAAACTGAATATGGTATTCAATTTTGAAAAATAATACTTTGGGAGCAGAGATCGACCAAAAGTTCAAAGATATATAAATAACCGGAAATTTTTATTCGATCTCTAATCGGTTAAAGATAAAAATTTTGTATCAGTCATTCGTCTTTTGACAGTTTTTGATCAATTTTAAAATGAATTCAGGTTTAAATGTTTCTAAAAATGTTTTTCATGGTAAAAAATAGACCAGCAGCTCTAAAAATTGAGATTTACTGAAATTTTCAATAGATCTTCAATCGGTTTAAGATCAAAAATTATATTAATCGTTCATATTTTGGCAATTTTTGATCAATTTCAGGATGACTTCAGTTTTAAATGTTCCGTAAAATTTAAAATAGAATGATTTCAGATAAAAATGAAAGCTCTAAAAAAATATAAATTTCAGAAAATTTTGAATTGATCTCCAATCGGTTTAAGATCACAAATTTCTATCAACCATTAATATTTAGGCAGTTTTTGATCAATTTCAGGTTTAAATGTTTGTAAAAATTTCGTTCTACGGTAGAAAATAGATCAGGAGCTCTAAAAATTGAAATCTCAGGAAATTTTTGAAATGATCTCAAATCGGTTAAGGATCAACTTTTCTGAATTATTTTAATATTTTATGAAGTCTAGATCGTTTTTTTCATCTTTAAACCCCTTTAGCTCTTAAAAAATATAAATTCATTCAAAAGCTTTCAACAATTCAAATTTTCAAAAATTTTAGATCGATCTCCAATCGGTTAAAAATCAAATTTCAACCCGATTCAATTCAAAACTTCCTGCAATTAAATTGTTTACCACTTTTGATCATTCTACGCCCATTTTTAACACTTTTAATCCAATTTCAGGTCGTCATGCTCCCAAAATCCCAACAATACTCATCAGAACTGTCACTTGTGCGGTTCTTTCCCTTTCATTACTGTGTTTACCGTGTTTGTTTATCTACCTGCGTGCGATGTGAAAAGACAATAGGCGCGTTGTCTCTCACTCATTTACAGCACGTCGCATACCAAATAGGCAAGTAAGTCTCATGAAAACAAAAATGACACCAAATTAGAGCTTAAGACTGACTGACTGACAAGTAACTGACACACTTTTTTGCATTTCATTTTCTTGCGGCGAAAAAAAAAATTTTTTTTGGACACGAAAATGTTTTTAATGCGATTAGTCACAACAATTGCGGAAAGAATAAGAAGAAAGACACGTAAGGGAAATATTTTTTAAACAATTTTCCCATAGTTCAGCTAGCCCACTCATAATTCGAAAATGATGATGGCCTCAATAAATAAAGAGAAAAAAAATAGTAATTGTAACAAATTTACATGACATGACGAGCAATTTCTCGTCTCTCTCACGATTGTTGTTTACGAATTTTGCATGGATTGACCGTGAATTGTAGAAATGTTGACCTACCTTTAGAATTGTGTCAAGTATCCTTTTGAAATTCATTTTTGATGCGACAAAAAAATGTTTTTTGATCGAAATTCGCACAAACTTGTAAAATTTTATTGTTTAGCGTATGAATGCGTGGTGCTGGACGACAACAAAGATTAACCGTTATACGTTATTATTGGTGCTTGCTTAGAAGAACACGTTTCAACATCTCTCCTGTTCGATCGGTTGTTGGTTCTGTTAAATTTTATACCACGAAGAAAAGTACTGATTTGTTATTTTATTTTATTTTTTTTAGACACACACACATTCACAAGGAAACTGCAGCTCAGGTATTGATTTTTAATTGTATTTCCTTCTTTATCTCATCTTTTTTTTTATTTTTTTGTGATTTACTTCTTCTTTTTTAATTCTTGATTTTTTTTGTCACAAACTTTTTTTTTCGAATGCTTCACGGGAATTTAATTATCAAGCAATTCGAATAATTCCTGTTAAATTATTTTTTTTATTTGATGATTTTTTTTTATTATTACTTTAAATTCTTGCAGAGGACCGAACAAGAAAAAAAGAAAGAATCTGAATTGCTGAATGGTTGGCGTGCGACTGAAGAAGACGAAGAAGTTATGAAAGAAATGCAGAACACACATGAATGAATGAATGGAGGTAAAATACAAGCAAAAAAAAAAATGAGAGAGGTAGATGGATAAACGTTTGTTGGAGAGTCTTGAAGTACGGTGACAAGATGATTTTTATTTATTTTTTGAACAAATTTTAATAATTTTCAAGAATTTTTGTTAAAAAAATTATTATTTTTTGAAATTAAGAATTTTTTTTAGAATTCAAATTAATTTTTAAAAGAAATTTTAATCATTTTTTAATTTTTTTTTTAGAATTTTTTTAATATTTTGATGAAAAGTCTCAAAATCAAAAATGGTTCTTTGATAAAATTTAAAATTATTTAAAAATTATTATTGCGTTAAGACAACTTTACAAAGGACTTTAAATGAACAAAACCCAAATAAGTTGATATGTAACGCTGTGCCAAAAAAAAAAATTTTTTTATGTATTTTTTTAAAAATCAAGGAGATTTTGATGGAAATCATCTTTAGAATGAATATTTATTCAATTTTAGCTTTGAAATCCATCAAAAGTTTGTTAGATCTTGACTTGAAAAATTTCATGACCGTTTTAATTTTTTTTTTCTAAAAACGGTCAAGGAAAAATTTTTTTTTATTTCTTTAAAAATCAAGGAGATTTTGATGGAAATCATCTTTAGAATGAATATTTATTCAATTTTAGCTTTGAAATCCATCAAAAGTTTGTTAGATCTTGACTTGAAAAATTTCATGACCGTTTTAATTTTTTTTTCGAAAAACGGTCAAGGAAAAAAAATTTTTTTTTATTTCTTTAAAAATCAAGGAGATTTTGATGGAAATCATCTTTAGAATGAATATTTATTCAATTTTAGCTTTGAAATCCATCAAAAGTTTGTTAGATCTTGACTTGAAAAATTTCATGACCGTTTTAATTTTTTTTTCGAAAAACGGTCAAGGAAAAAAAATTTTTTTTTATTTCTTTAAAAATCAAGGAGATTTTGATGGAAATCATCTTTAGAATGAATATTTATTCAATTTTAGCTTTGAAATCCAACAAAAGTTGAATAAAATGTTAATTTCATAAAAATTTTCAATAAAATTCAATATTAACATTTAATTAACTCCAACTCATAAAACTTACATTTTTCATAAAAACCTTCGGAATAAAAAATTTTCTAAAATTAAAAGACGTTAATTTTTCTTTTTGTTTGATACTCTGATCAATCAAAGTTTTTTTTTATTATTTTTCATTTTTAAATTATTATTCAATAATAATTATTCATTTTTTTTTGTTTATTCAATTGATTCGAAGACAAAAAGATAAGCATATGTTTGTTTTAATATATAATTTTTTTTGTCAACTTTTACACAATCTTTTCTTTTCTCTTGTCGCGATTGATAATTCGACTGCTGTCGATTCATTTTTTCATATAAATAATAATAATAATTATAATTATAATAATTTTTAAGGACAGCAGAAGTTTTTTTTTTTTTTTTTGAAGAATTTTTCTTTTATTTTTAATCTGCAGGTGCAACATATTGGATCGATTTTTAATTCATTTAATATTTTTTTGATGATGATGGTAATTTTATTCTCGTATTTTTCTCAAAAATAAATCCAATGTGCAAAAGTTTATCAGTTTTTTGTTTTGTTTAGTGTGAGTGTGTATTCTAAGTATTTAATTTTTTTTGTTTGAACAAGATCTTTGTCGCTATTTTTATTTTTTTGCTGGTTTTTTGAATTTGTTTGTAGTATATAATGTAGTAATAATATTATGTTAAATGAAATGTGATAATGAAAAATCGTATTGTTTGAAATTTGAACGAATTTTTTGAAAGATGATGACGAACGACAAGCCGATGATGAATAATTTGCTTAATTATCGCCCCACCAGTCTGGGCCTCCGCTGGAATTGTTTGTAGAGGAGTAATTTCCGCCATAGTTGCCGCCAGAATTTCCATTGCGATTACTATATGAATAGTAGTCGTTGCTTCCGCCGCCTGTTTTGGAAAAAATATTGTTAAAAAAGAATTTTTTTGAAAAAAAAAAGTTAAAATTTTACCATAATTGGATCCCATATTTCTGCCATTGCGTGACGAATTGCGGTTATCGCTGTTGCCTCCGCGTTGATTTTGAGTACGGTAATCGCGTGAGTTGAAAGAGTTGCCTCCGTAACGACGTTGCCCGCCTGGGCGTCTTCCGCCGCCATGCGAACGTTCCTGCGAATGCATTTCTTCCAAGAACGACGGGAGTTCTTGCTTCGTCTCGACCAACAATTCAACCAAGTCGGCGCAAATGTTGCGATTCTTCTCGTTGAAGAAACTCGTGGCAACGCCCAAATTTCCCATGCGTCCTGTACGCCCGATACGATGCACATATTCCTCAATGTCCGATGGCAGATCAAAGTTGATAACATTCTTCACGTGCGGAATGTCTAAACCACGAGCAGCAACAGCAGTAGCTACCAAAATGGGACACACGCCGGAACGGAAGCATTTCAGAGCTTCTTCGCGTTCCTTTTGCGTACGATCGCCATGGATACTTGTTACGGGATGCTTGTATTGGTACAAATATTCCTCGAGAGCGTCAGCGCCTTTCTTGGTTTCGACGAAAATGAGTGTGAGACTGTCGGCGCCATATTCCTGCCCGCCATCCTTGAAGGGACTCAACAAATCCAACAAGTAGGAGCGTTTTTCGTGCTCATTTACCCACAAAACGGTCTGCGTGATGTTCTCCGATGTGGATCCGACACGT
Source organism: Culicoides brevitarsis (assembly GCF_036172545.1). Lineage (NCBI taxonomy): Eukaryota > Metazoa > Arthropoda > Insecta > Diptera > Ceratopogonidae > Culicoides > Culicoides brevitarsis. The sequence continues at coordinate 32,118,131 of NC_087086.1, read as the reverse complement.
CCTACTGCCAAGAAAATGTAGTTATGCAAGAAATCGCTCGCCAGTTCTTGAATTGCCTTCGGGAAAGTAGCTGAGAACATGAGAGTTTGACGTTCTCCGGTCGGCGGCATGTTATTTGCTTCGACAATGCGACGAATTTGCGGCTCGAAACCCATATCCAACATACGATCTGCCTCATCCAACACCAAAAACTGAATGTTATCCAAGCCAACTTTGCCCCGAGTGATCATATCCTCGAGACGTCCTGGCGTAGCGACGATCAAGTGACATCCGCGATCGAGTTCGCGCATTTGTTCGGTAGTGTTGTTGCCGCCGTACAAGACAGCAGGGCGCATTCGAGAGCGATACGAGAATTTCTTTGCTTCTTCGAAAATTTGTGTGGCAAGTTCGCGCGTCGGCGCCAACACAAGCCCAAGCGGATATTGCTTGCGACGATTGTAGGGACGATCGTTCGGTGGATTGCTCTGCACACCGCGCTCGTACATCTGATTGAGAATCGGCACGAGAAACGCCGCCGTCTTGCCAGATCCAGTCTGGGCGCATGCCATCAAATCGCGACCATTGATGATAATCGGTATCGCGTACTTTTGTACGGGCGTCGGTTTGTCATAGCGTGCCAAGTTTATGTTGTTGCGGATAATTTCTGTCAGCTTGACATCCTCGAAGCTATTGATGTGTGCCGGGACATTTGTGCCCGTCGCTTCCACGGGAATATCTTCGTACTTGCTAAAGTTAATACCGGTGTTTGTTGTACCGAAGAGCTCCTGCTCGAGACGATCATCGCGTGCCAGGGGAATGGTGTAGTCGATATCGCGTCGTTCATTCCAACGTCCTCCCATTTGGGGTTCTTGGCGATCGCTGGGCTCCTGCCAACGATTGTTCGTACGTTGCGGCGGTCCATTGTCGCGATTCTGGAAATCACGGTTGCCGCCTCTGTTGTTCGACCAATTTTCGCCGCCGCCGCCGCCTCGTCTATTGTAGTTGTCGCCGTTCTGATAATTTCCTCCGTCGTCGTTGCGTCGTCCTCGATTTCCGTAGTTTCCGTAACCGCCGCGATCGTTGTTGCCACGATCAAACTTGCCGCGATTTCCGCCGCCGCCGCCGTTGTAATCTCTCGAATCGTTATTGCGATAATCCCGATTGTAGCGATTGTTTTCGCGATTATTTTGATGCTGCGGAGGAGGCCCGTTCTCGGCGCGACCTGCAGCTTCCTCAGAATCGGCGCTTTGTTCACCGCGAGACGAATTGTTGTTTCCACCACTTCCTCGTAAATGCGGGGGAATATATACAGCAGATCCAGGTGCACTTGGATTTTTAGCTTCCTTACTATCGTTTACATCTAGAACGGCAAACTAGAAAGAAAAAAAAAGAAATTAACACACACTCATTGTCGAAATATCTATGCCATCGCGAGATTAGGTCATTGACACAATCTGACGAAATTCCGCAAGAACTGTAAAATTTTTCCCCCAAACCCCGTAATTTCTCAATGCCATGCAATTACCAAACTCCAAACGAACGCGAATCGTCATCACATCGTAGATGACGACGAAAATGGGTTTCAAGAATAAAATTAGAGTAACCACCATTCTTGACGTGCGCTACGTACGTTGTGTAATAGCACTACAGAAATGACGGCCATTTGTATTTTACAGTTCGCGACACGCGTTCTCGCAATCCCCCAGATCAGATTCGTCAGGCCATTCGCCATGCCCGGAAGGATACTTACTCGCTGTTCTAGAAACTCATTTTGGGAATCAGATTTGTACATAGTACTTTACGATGCGACAAGGCTTCTTTTTTTCCTCTCTTCTGCTCGAGCAAAATTACGTGTGTGTGTGTATGGAGCTATGTATAGAGCGTTTCCTTTGTGTGTGCTGATTTTTTGTTTTAACGAAAACTGACGTTTTTCCAGTTTATTCACTGCAATTTTTAGCTATGCGCGTGCTAGAAGCAATGTTTTATCACAAGGATACAGTTTCTTCAACTAAAATGTTGTTTAAACACTTTTTTTCTGCAAAATTAATTGTCCGTAATTATTTGACTGTACAAGACAGTGGGTTGTCTGAAATTGATCAGGTATTTGGTATTTCGGAATTTTTTTGAGGTATTTATATGAAGTATTTGAATGAAATTCCATTGGAATTTATGTAAGCAGTAAGCAGATTTTATCAATTTTTCGAATTTTTGAAGGATTTTTAGTAGAAAAGCTTTGAAATAATTGAAAAAATTTATTAAGAATGAAATTTTACACAAAAAAATTCAATTTTTACAAGAAATCGAGTTTTAAGAAAAAGAGGGCGGAGCGAAAGAACAAAACGCTGTGATTGGTTGATTTCTAAAACTTAAAAATTTTGATCTAAAACTTTGAATTTTGTTATAAAATCTTAAAGTTTCTATATAAGATCTTCTAATTTTGATATAAAGTATTAATGTTTTGTGAAAAATCTTTAAATTTTGAATCTAAACTTTTAAATTTTCATCTAAAATCGTACGATCTTAAAATTTTAGATCTAACCTCTAATTTTTGAGCCTTATGATTGATAAAAAAAAAATAAAAATTAAATCAGTTTAAATTTTTATAAATTTTTCATAACCTTACTATGAGAATTTTGTTCAAGAAACGAATAAAAAGTCATAAAAAATTGAGTGAATTCAATAATTTTATTTGTCTTAATTTCTAAAGAAAAATGATTTTCGATTTTTAGCTGTACAAGTGATTTGAGACTTTTGTTCATGGACTGAGCATTTCACTGAGATGTTTAAAGGTCTTTCGATTAGTTTTTAAGGCACACACCAACTTTACTTTTCGATTGCGATTTTTTTGGGCCTCTTTTGTCTCATTTTCTTTTTTTGTTGTCTTCTGAGAGTTGGAAAAGTGGAAAAATTCTAAGCTGCTCTAATTTCATTAAATTTGGCTTTTTTTCTCGCTAAATAGTTGGAATCTACTTTTTGGTAAAATTTGTAAAAAATAATAAAAAAAAATATAAAAAATTTTTTGTAGAAGACTTGATTTATTTTTTAGATTTTTTTTAAAAGATACAGAAAAAAATAAAATAAAATCTTTTTATAAAATAAAATTAAGGTCAAAAAAATGATAAAACTTAAAAATAAATTTTCTAAAAATAAACGGACGGAAACAATCTTCTTCGCAAGTATCTTGGTGGATGCTGATAAGAATGAGATTCGTGTTAAAAATTAAAATAAAAAAATTTAAGTCATCGAAAATTTGTACGGATTACTTGAAAATTATTTACACAGTTGAAAAAACGTCAAATAAATGCCTTGCTATAAACTAATTTTTCTCTTAATTCTAGATAAAATGATGTAGAAAATGAACAAAACTATTCCCTACGATTAGATAAAACGTTAAAATTTTATCGAAAACAATCATTTTTTTTTTCGTTCTCATCATAACTTTGCGGTTTCTGCTCTTTTTTCAATAAAAAAGATTATTGCATGTCTTTTCTTCCTTCTTTTTGTGTGATAAAACTAATAAATTTAGATGAACCATTCTTTTCGTTTTGACACTTGATGTCCCGTAGTGGCATGTAAGACGGCATCATCTTGATCCATGGCATCGTCAGCTCCCTTATCTTCCTGCGTAAGGTATTCGCCCTTGTGTCGTGCCAACAAACGTCCAATTAGTAACAGCACGAGCACGAGAAGTAAGAAAATTATTGCTAAGACACCTTTTTTAATGAGAAAAAATTAAATTAAAAAATTTTTCAAAGAGAAATTTTGACGAAAAACTCACTTCCTAATACTGCTGAGCTAATAGGACGATAACGATTTAACTTATCTTCATCTACTTCTGGCGGAGGACGAGTTTCCAACTCGATTGGCGGATGAGTAACGGGCTCTACGCCACAGAAATCTTCTGTTAAGGAAGCTAAAAGACAAATTTTCATTAAAAAATGATTTTTTCACGATAAAAAATTAAAATTCTTACATCCATAGGACTTGACATTATCAGGAGGATTCTCTTGGAACAGTAATTTCAATGGATAGATGTCATCAAACTCGACTCTCGATACACAACCGACGAAACCATCATTCATGGACTCATTTTTACCAATATACATGTACTGAATGTTGTTAAATTGGGCATCAGCTGAGTCTTTTATGTCAAAATGCCATTCAACAGGGTCCAAATTGTCAATCTAAAATAAAATTTGTTCATTATTTGATGATTTTTTCAAGAAAATTATCAAAAATTACCTTAACAACGACTGTTGATCCCGAATTTTTGCGACTAAAGTGCATATCGTGATACTGCCCGAGTCCGAAATGTCGTTGCGGATAAATCAATTCCTGTCTTTCGAAGCCAAAATCGAATACGATACGCAAATTACCGGAATTGGAAACCATAATTGTGAGATATTCGCCTGAGATGTTCGATGAAAAGCCGAGCAAGAAACCTTTTTGATTCGTTGTCGTGAAACCAACGCGAATACTTTCGGCGATGGTCGAACGCCACGATCCCAAGAAGTCGTATTTGATCATGGAGCTTGAACGTAAATTGACGCCAATTTCGTCAGCGCAAATTGGTCCCTTGAAGGAACTCCAACGACAATCGCACGAAAATCCGTCATATCGTTCGAAGCATGTTCCGTTATTCAAGCATGGCGACGAGTCGCAACGACCAATGCAATCTGTGGAAACGCCATATAAGCCACGTTCAGCGTAACTCTTCAAATCTGTCATCACTCCGTTGAGTAAAAGAGCTCGAATGCATCCGACATATCCATCGCGGTAATCAACAGTTGCTCCGATAACGAGATCTGAGGTTAAATGTAACGCTCTTACGGGACCTGGAGGTTCACGAACTTCAGCTCTTAATGCTCCATCAACTACCAAACGAGCTTCTTTACGATTTCGTTCGACACTCACTGAATGCCATTTATTATCGTTCAAATGGTAGCTCGTTTCGACATTCACTCCTAAGGGTCCCGAACCCGCCTGATATTGGAATTGTAATTTTTTGCCGCCAATTATGCTCAATTTTATATAATCCGTTGGTCCTTTCGAGTGGAAAATCACGGCATTTTCTACCGTTGTACGGAATTCCAGATAAATATCTCCCGAATGACCCATATCGAAAGTAGGCAAATTGATTGTCGCATCGGTGATTCGGAATGTCACGACATTGTTGAACAAATCATCTCCTTCGCAAATTAACGGACCCAAAGTATAACGTCCCTTTCGCTCATCCAAAGGTGTGCCCGTGTCACCGAATCGCAATGCACGAACCGGCAAAAATTCCTTTTCACGAATACTGCCGCTGTCTTCTTGCCATTCCAAGCTGCCCGAATCGCAGTTACACCATTTTGAGGGGTCCGAGCATGAACCTAAGATGCCACATTCGCATTTACGTGAACCCGGAAGAGCTCCTGCCCAGTAATCCATCGGTTGGTTGTGACGTGATACCCAATAGGAATAAGGGCGGAAGGAAAGTTCATCAGCTAAAATGAAAAAAATCAAGTTTTTTGCGTTGAATAGAGGAAAACTGAATAAAAAACTTACATGGAGAGTTGAATAAACGAGAAGCTTTGCAGGCATATGACAAACTTTGCCAACACGATTGTGATCGATTTAATAAGGCTTCAATTTGAGGTAGATCGGCTTCGTAAATAATCTTTTGTTCGAAAGATCCGGGTTCTTGGAATCCATCAACGGTTGTCGTATGATCCGAACTGTGACTTAAAACTGTAACAACTCGTCCATCAGCTGAAAAAATATTTTTTTTAAAAAAATGTTAAATTAGCAAATTTTTGAAAAAAAATTCAAGCATTTTTAAAATAAAAAAATATTTTCTTTGATTTTTTAATTTTTTTTCCTTGAAATTTAAAATTATAATTTAAGGTTCAATTTGAGATAATTCAAAGTAAAAAAAAATATATTTTAAAATTTTTTAACAAAAATATTTTAAAATTTTTAAAAAAAATATTTTAATATTTTTAAAAAATTATAAAATATTTTTTTATTTTATAATTTTTTAAAAATTTATTTTTCAAAAATTAGTTTATAATTTTTTTAAAATTTATATTTCAAAAATTATTTTAAATTTTTTAGAAAAAATTTAAAATTATAAAATTATTTTAAAACTTTTTAAAAATTATTTTAAAACTTTGTTAAAATTATTTTAAAATTTTTTAAAAATCATTTGAAATTAAAAAAAAAAAATTTTAAATATTTTCAATTTGAATTGAACCTTAAATTATTTTTTTTTAAATTTCAAGAAAAAAAAAATTAAAAAAATCCAAGAAAATTTTTTTTTTGAAAATTGAATAATATTTTCTAATTTTAAAAATTCTTTCAATTTTAAACAATTTTTAATAAATTTAGTATCAAAATCCAAAAGAAAAACTTACCATAAAATTCACAAGTAACAGGGAATGGATTTAATGGACCACTGCCATCAACGTCGATCATCACATTTGCTCTCTGGTTCACAGATTGAACATTTTTGTACGCCTGGCACGACAATGGATTCAAAGCTAAAACATAAAAATACGAAAAATTTAATAAAAAATCGATTTCCAACGAGAAATTTCATTCTTACAAGTATGACACACAGCACCAGCATATCCCGTATTCGAGCAATCGCAGAAGAACTCCAACGAATTTTGCTTGCAAATGCCATTATGTTTGCACGGGTTCGGATTACAACGATCTGTCATGTGACACGCATCAAAAACAACTTCATTTTTGCAACAAAACTCTTCCTCCTTCCAATCTGTGGGCAGTTTATAATTTCCATCGACAGTTATCATGCGCATACATCCAACAAAACCATCTTTGGACTTTCCGCCGGCGATGTAATACCAACTTCCGGTGAAAATGTTGATCAATTTGGTCGTTCTCATGGGTCTCTGGTCAATATCGAGCACCAAATTGTTCTTGCCGACTGTCAAAACGAGCGAATGCCATCTGCCATCGTTGAATTTCTCGTCGTAATTGTCCAAAATTGTCGGCGTTGGTTGATCATTCGTCTTAATTTCGACTTTGACGTTGCCATCTTCGAGATAGAGCTTGACATAGGCGTTGTTCGTTGATGTAAAGTCATGATGCAACATCACACCGCGTTCTTCATAGGTACGGAAGTAAAAAGAGACATTCATGGTTCGCATGCCTTCGTATCCCTTGAGACGCGCGTAAGAAGCACGCGTTAAAAATGTCACGGGAATGATTGGAGGCTCAGGACACGTGTAAAAAGTATTAACACGCTCAAATCGCAAATGTTCCCCTTCTTCAAAGGCAACTCTGAGATGTCGAATGAAGTTTGTCGAGTTCAGGTACAAGTTTTCAAAGCATCCTGTGAAGTTTTGTTGAACAATTAACCCTTCTTGCACATTTGGAACGCCGCCAATGTAGAACTAAAACGAAAAAAATCACTCAAAACCATGAAAAATGTCTCAACAAACATCAACTTACCCCACGATTCAAGTTCAATCGGTCAAATTCCCCTTTGACACGTCCCTGCACAACCACCCGATCAACGGAAAAGATGATATCGCGACGATTCCGTGACACAATGACATCGTGCCAGATGTTATCGTCGAGCAAGCTGCCAACCTGAAGTGTTGTCGGGATGTTTGAACCCAAATTGACATTCAACACGAGGCGATTTTCCTTCAGTTGGATGGCAATGTAGTCGCCTTGCGTGCCACGCGAGTACAAAAGAACGCCATTAGGGTTTGTGGTTTTGAATCTGAAGCGAATTGTTTCGCGAGCTGCCGATATTGGGTCACGCAACAAATCAAGACGCACCAATGAGGAGCCGTTAAAGTATAAATTGTCGCTGTCTGTAATGAAAAAAATTAAAATTCATCAAAAAATTGTCCTTAAAAAGGGATTTTTGATGAGAAAAACTTACCATAATTACATCCATACAATTCCGTTCGTAGAGAAATTCGATCGCGCCATCTTGTTGGATTGATTCTGACCCATTGGGCGATAATTGGGACCTCAAAGACGTTCACTTTGACAGTATCGCCATCAGTATTTCCTTTGAAAAGCTGTTTTTCCAACAAAATTTTCATTAAAATTTAATCAGGTAATTTTTTTTTGTTGAAAAAAGGATTTTTTCCATGAAAAATCTCCTTTTGACATGTTATTGGGTTAAAAAAAATTCAAATCTAATCAAAAAAATATTTTTTATAGCCTTCCCTGTGCTCTTAAGCCTAAAATGTTAGCAAATTGTCGTACCTGAACCTCGCCCATAACGTCGGTATACGAACGCCACATTTCCCCATCGTCGGAATACTGAACGATGTATTCCGTAACGCATTCGTGCGTTCTTGCGCGACCTGCAGTTGCGATTTTTCGAATTTTCTTTCGACCGCCCAGATCGAACGTCAAAAAGTGATAGTACGTGTTCTCAACGGGCGTCCATGCAGATCGACCTTTGTGCATTTTTGGGTTAGTTGTGAAGTATTTTTGTACAAAGAAAGTCCAAAGCGGCATGGGAAAAAAGAGAAAACCGTTCACCATTATTAATTTTCTTCATGTTAAGTTCGTTCAAAGAACTTTTTCTATATGGATTAAAAGGTTAATATGTTATTCTAACTACGAAAAAACTACTCAAGCAACTAAATTTCTACAAAAAAATGCTCTACGGATGCAATTAGTGACAAGATTTGGTCAGTTTCGGATTAGTGACGGGAAATTTCTAATGCTTTGTTATGTGTTTCCGTTTCCATTCCAGAAAATTTCCACTTTTCCATGAGAATTTTTTCAGTTTTTTACCTTAATATTGCCACCCGGCTCTTTGTAATCCGCAAAATCGAGTCCATTGTAGCCGTAACTGAGCGAAAACTCAGTTACGTGCTCGCCACTGAAAGGTCGCCCTTGCACATCGATACTCGTGATATTGTGCACGGCTCCCAAATCAATAATCAATTGTTGTTCAAAATCGGAATTTTTAGCTGTCCAAGCATTGCCACCTTTTTTTGTCAAAATATAAAAAATATGCAAAATACAAAATCATAAGAAAAATCGGTGAAAAAAAATTCTACAAAAAAAAAATCTCCCTTTCAAAAATCATATTAAATTCTCATTTCACAAAACAAAGCTATCAATATCTACAAAGCTAGCAGGAACAAACAACATAAAAGTGCAACAAAAACAACGATCACATAAATTAAATGTTTATTTAGTAATTTTACACCCTTCGATCCGTATGGCAAATAAAATAAAATATAAACAATATATGAACCTGCCATCTCATTACTTTTCATGATATTTATTACTTTTCGAACAACTGTCGTTTTTTCTGAGGAAACTCTTACATATTACTTTTCTGGGTTACTAAAACATATATGTGATATGATCTTTTTTCTCCGTTGTTTGCTCAATAATTTAATCGTCATTAGCTAATAAAAAACAATTTCACGTAATGCACAGGTGTTTATGCACCCACGATGATTGTTTGAATAAAAAAAAGGAATATCGATTGGTTTCCTTTAATGTTTGGTCAGGAGAGAAAAAAAAATTCAGGATAATTTTTTTCTTTGTCAAAGTTGATAAGTTCATATCGAAAGCAATAAAAAGTTGTTGATTAATTCAACAGAATTTTTGATATTTTTCATTAAATTAACAAGGATAGAAAAAAATATTAAATGCCTCATGGGTCTTTATGAAGGAAATAATGTGAGCGCATTTTGAGAGAATTAGAATTGAATGAATAAAAATTTTCAATCCAATAGGATTCTAATAAGTTTTTGATAATTATTATTGAGCTTAAGTTAAATTTGCTTTTAATTGTATAAATTTTATCTTGTCTTCGTAAATTTCATCAGTTTCGTATTTCAGGAGTTATACTTCCTTCTTTACTCAGGTCTTTTGTTAATTGTAATTTTATATGCGCTTTTGTTCTAAGTTTAAGTATGTCTTTATAGTTTTTAACTACTTTTTGATTAAATTTTTCGATCTCATCATCCAAAAAAAAAAACAATTTTGGAGCTTGTTGCAATTAGCGATGAAATTCGTGAAACTCTGAAACTCTTCTTCGATGTTTCGGATAGATTGATAGTTTTGGTTATACTGCATGGTCTGCCATCGACGATATTTCGTTTTTTTAAATTTCGTAATAGTGTTAAAGTTCCTTTGGAAGTAAACGTGGGTATGTGTCATGAAGCCAGAATTTTTTCATTTTAATCAACTTGTTCCAAATACATTCTTGCAAATAGTGATGTCTCACATCAATGTGTTTTGATTTTCGAGTTTTGCTATTTTGGTCGATGAACCGTTGTTGTCTTCAAACTAGCTGATTGTCAACTCGGGATCGAGTTCGAGGTCTTCAAGGACCTTGATGGTTCAAATCATAGAGAAAGGTAGCTCATTACAGTTTGACTTATTCAGTTACTATTGAATGTCTGATTTGATTCGCGGAATGATAACACAAATTAATTTGACTTATAATGAACTTTGATACTCTGATCTGTTTGCTTTTATCAAGTACAAAGTAGCTTTTCATCCTATAGTTCATTTTAGAAATAAGGCTTAAATTTTCTAAGTTATGCATTTGATACTTTTTCAATGATTGTTGTTCCTATTAAAATATTCTTCATAATTTAAAGTCCTATAAAATATATTATGGGTACAAATTTTTAGAATTTCAGTAATAAAGAAGTTGTAACAGCAACAGACAGACATCCCAAATCCTCTGAAAACTCATTATTTGTAAAAATGTATCAAAAAAACCACCCCAAAAGTGCATTCAACTATAACAGGAAGAATTTATCAGTAAATTCGACCTGTTCCGTGACCAAAAATGTATCAGCAGCAAAAAAAACATCAAATCGAATAAATTATATCAGTAAGTAACGGCAACATTTAACAAAAATGAAAAAAGACTAAATTAATTGATGAATTTTTCCTTGCCATATCATTTCGGTTTTATTCATTTCCGATAAATATCATGCAACTTACGCACCATTAAACGCTTCACCGATCACCAACGAGCCATCATGTTAAAGCGCACTACCGTTTGATATTCAGAGGGGTTTGTAAAAAATTCGATGAAAATTTCAAATTTTCCAGATATTCTCAAATCAAGAGTTTAATTTTCTTTTTATGACTCCCTCAGGGAATCACACGACGACTCGACACGGAAAAAATAACACGATGCACTTTTAACAGACTCTTAATGTAAAAATCTCAACCGATATCGGTTACAACTCTAATGAATTTAATTTTCGTTCGCATGTGTGAGGATTCAACCATTCAACAGTCACTCAAAGATATAATAAAAACAAGGAACAAGGGAAATAATTTTATAAATAGGGGCGACAAAAAACTCAATAGAACATCAACAATGTTTATGTAATAATAAATGCATTTCACTCTGTTGCAGATTATTCTGTTATTTTTTTTTGTTGGTCTAGTTCTCGAATGCGACCGTTTTAAATGGAATACGGCATGCAGTTGAAGCAAAACAAAAGAAGAATCCCTACTAATATTTACTGTATCAACAATAAATTGATGTTATTGGCATTGATTGGAACAATATTCGTGTATGTATTTTTATATTTTTTTTTTTTTGGAATATTGCTTTATTAGCTTTGTTATTTACATTGGCAGACAGTTTAGATTATCAATCGGCAGATCTTGATTGGGATGTTTGACAACTTTTGCATGTTTTTTTGTTTGTGTCGGAGATTTCAACAAAATTCTGTAAAAAGGGAGACATTTAGAGCGAGAAAAGGCGTTATGTTTGCCACTTTCGGGATTAAGAGCTCTTGTTAACAAAAAAAACAAGACAATAAAAGGAGGAAATTGGCTCAATTTATGGTAAGTTTTGACTTTTTTGATAAAAATCTTCTGAATTCTAACCAAAAAAATTTTTTTAGATAATTTTTTTGTAAATTTTAACCAAAAAGAAGTCGAAGTTTATAAGATTAAAAAAAAATTTCAACACCAAGAGATCAAAATTAACTCATAAAATGCTTCATTACCTGAAATTCGATCACTTGCCATCCCTTTTCCACATCCCGGATTACTTAATAACGTATTCGCAAACAAGCCCGCATTAACTTTAACAAGTTAAACAAGTTCACCAGACATTATGGCAATCATCAGATAGATCTGCGTGCTCTCGATTATTGTTTAAAGTGTCGTCCCCTTCCCATTTTTTATATTTTTTTTATCCTTTGATAAACAATCTTAATGCAAAAAACGCAAACTAACTAAACAAACAAGGGAAGGGAAGAATTTCTAAACATTTTTTTTTTGCTTTTAGATTTTATGACGAACATCGGAAGGAAGGAAGCTTCTGTCATGCAAAAGTCGATGCATGAGACAATCCATTTTTTTTTTCAAGCAGTGATGGATCATTTAAGGCCCTTATCATCAAAATCACGATAAAAATTATTTCAATTAATTCAAACCAAGCATAAATTTATTGAATTAACAATTTTTGTGTCAACGAAATCCCGAAAATGTCAAATCCGGCACTGTCTGTCATTTGCATGCGTTACTCGTAAAAAAAACATTTAATTATGTCGACTTTAAGTGCGTTTAAGCGACGACCGTTAACTCGACAATATTCATAAAAAGGGGCGCTCCAGCATGCAATCATGAAATGAAAGAACACAATTGATGCAAAATTCATTCAAATGAATGAAAAAAAAAAATATTAATTCATGTATGAAATGCAGACTCATGTTAAGTCCCGAAAATGCGATTAACATGTGGATGAATATTATTGAACACACAAAGGTCATTCGTGCTCAACATAGGTCGTTTCCCTTTTTCCTTCTTTGACAACTTTCGAAAAAAGTTTACTTTGAAATAGTTTTTCACGGGACTCTAAAGTGTGCGTGTTGTGCCAAGTTGTGCCTGTTACGTGAAATTCTCGCATCGCATGGAAATGGCTGATAACTTAAAAAGTAATGACAATGAAGGAAAATCATATTTCCAGTGCCGAAACGCGGGTAAATTATTGCAAATCGTCACTTTTTTTTTACCATATTTTTGTAATTTATTTATTTAGTCAATAATTTGTGCCCCAGTTTTTTATTGTCTTTTATATTCCTTTGCTAAAATAGCTTTACAATAGTCAATATCGTGTTCCAGTAACGGCGAGGAATGCTCCATAAGCTCATTGAATGTCAAAATTTGGAATTTTTGAGGCACATTGGGAGATTTTGGATGTTTTAATGCTACAGCAACGATATGATCGTCATCCAAGAGAGATTCTTCGAACAGGAAATTCGTCTCAGGAATGTTGTTTACATCGAGACACGTGCTTGTGATGACTTTTTCCGCATTTAAAGGCTCTTTCGTGGTAAAACTTATTTTTTGTAGGTCAATTGTGATTCCAACGCCAATATTTTTGACATAACTTTCTTTCAAGCACCAATGTCGCATGAAATTTTTCACCTTTTCTCGCTTCTCTGAGGGATTTTTAATTGCTTCCCATTCATTACTGGAGAAATTTCGTGTCATAATGCGAAAAAACTCGTCGAGCGACTTTCCTCCGGTATACTCGATTTTCATAACATCCACTCCAATGGCAGTTTTTGTATCGGAATTGCCAATTCCCGCAAGTACTGAATACGATCCTTGATGCGAAACGTTAAAATCCACATTTCCTTGTGCAAAATAAGGCTTCCCATTGGAATCACGCTCGAACTTGATACTGCTGTAAGGTGTATTGGTTGTTTCGTGCACAAATTTTCGCATTAGCAGACGACCAATTAGCGAGGCATCAAAGTCATCTCGGAACACAAACTTGGCTAAACGGGTTTTTTCTTCGGCCTGGATGCAAGATGTGGCTTTCAGGAGGTCCTCGAGGGACGGGCGAAACGTTTTCAAGTTGAATGCCCATCGGATCTGGTCTTTGCTCGACATTAAAAGTGATTTCATGCGGAGCTGCGTGACGAGGCGTCGTTTGTTTTGGTTTTTTTGATGGACTTTGACAGTTCAATAACGGCGAGAGAGTGTAACGATTTGATGCTTAACGACGATTAACGACGGTTTTCGTGGAATTTACGGGATTTTAATTAAAAACTGGATGGAAATCTCGGAAAATGTACTTCATTAGCATAAATGACGACAGATGTTTGTCGTCATCGTTTGTTTTTACGCTTTTCTTGGCGTAATCGCTTATTATTATTATTACGAAAGATGATGACAATATTTATGGCGGTCCAAAAATAGAACGAATCAAAAGATATTCAATGACATAATGAATAAAAGTGAAAATCTGACATGAAATATATTGTGAGGAGCCTCAATTGTTGATTTTTAAATCATTTTTTGAACAAAAAATTCCAAATTTGAATAAAAATGCTAATTTTCCATTCCAACCAAGGTCGTTATCGCCTCTCGAGACATCGTGTAGCCACGAAAAATGTTATTTCTTGCCAAAAATTGCAAGTTCAATGCACTTCAATGCCATTTGTGGCGCACTGACACCAAAAGTGCATTCACCGCATGCACAAAAATCGCTCGTCTTTGAACTACAAACGTTTTTAGTGCTCATAAATTGGCCGGTAACGCAATTAAAGTTGAATAATTCTACATAGAACTCTTATCAATGGAGTGCCATCCCATATATTGATGATGAATAATTAGCAGAATGTGTTCATTGACTCAATTTCACGCATCATTGGCTTCCAACTGGATACGAAAAATAGTTTTGCAAGCAGCTGAAACGTGTTTTTCACGAATTAAAGCGTGATGAGTCGTCGGAGGGGTGATATTTTTTCCGTTTTGAAGAGTTTGATGAATTGACACCTCTCGTAAATCGAATATAAAAAACAGGATAACCGCATTTTTTGTTCAACAAAAGGCAAACAAAACAACACATTAATCAAAGAATAAAAAGGGAGCAAAATTTCTAATAAAAAAAACGAAATCTAAAAACGAAGCAACTAAAAAACACACAAAATGCGTCGAATTAAGACAAAAGATGCATCAACTTACCGTTCAAGCGAGCATTTTCGGGGCCCCGTTCACGCAGCGATGACGTCGCCGTGAGCACAGCTTTGTGCAGCAAGGGTTCTCCGCATTGGTATTCTTGGTAATCATCTTCTAGGTCACTCCAGTAATCTGTGAAATGGAAAAAAATTGGTTTAAATTGCAATCCAGGTGAATCAAAGGTGCAGGAAAGAGGATTAAATGGCATTTTTAATGGGATTACGATGCAATTTTATTGCGGATATGGATTATTTTTCAGTTTTGAGTAAGAAAAGAGAGACACGATGGAGACAAAGGAAGTTTTCTAGTTCTTGTTGTCGTTTAGATAATCCTATTAGATATTTCTTTTTAGGGCGGCATGACAGTGTTGGCGATGAGATGACACATTTTAACACATTTTTCAGTTGCAAAAGATTTTTGATGCGATTTTGGATTAATTTTTGATTTTTTTAAGGTGCACTGTTGACAATTTTTTTTAATTCTTTAATTTTTTTAATGAATTTTAATTTTTTGAGGTAAGAATTTAACTAAATTTATGAAAAAATTAAAATTTTAATTTATTTTTTAATTTTTAGGTCCCTTAATTTTATAAATCCTTGAAAAAATCACAAAATTTCAAAAATTTATTTCAATTAATCCAAACCAAGCATATAAATTAAGCAAATTATTCATTTTTTTCTTCAAATCTGTTGAATTTTATGACAAAAACACACAGAATTGATGATTTTTGTGGCATTTTTAATAATTATTAGTCTAATTTGCTCAACAATGTTAAAAATTTAATTTTTTTTGATGATCGAACATTCAATTTTAATTATTTCTAATAAGAATTTTTTATTAATTCACGTTAATTTTTCACAAAATTCATTGAAATTCACTTTTTATTGCACTTTTTCACCTGTAAATCAACTTTTCCGATATTTCATAACGAAAATTGTCACTTTTTATGATTATTTTTCCCCGAGATGTGTGATTCATTCACATATCCACACACAAAAAATTTTTATCAACAATTCTCATTCACAGAAAAAAATACACCTCAACGTCTTCCGTAGCGAGGCAATTAGTAGTTTACAACTACATTCACATATTTTTAGTCTCTGTCTCACTTAACGTTTCTTACACACCCAGTTTTTCCAACCCTTTTAAATCACATCAAAAATCTTTTGCCAAAATCCGCGTTTGCCATGATTGCCGGCTTTGCATGCCGAAAAATCGATAAAATCTTCCTTTTTGCCGCATTTTCCCGTGAAAACTCGGGATTCGTGTGTCGTTTGTTGCGTATTGTGATTTGCTTTGGGATGGGCACTTGTTACCACATTAGCACAGACGCGACTTATTTTTGCCGTATTTTACGTACCTGCGTTGGCAAAACGCGAACACGAGAGACACAGTAACACAAATAGGGAAAATTTTTGCATTATTTTGCGATTTTTGGCATTTGAAGTTGTTGTTTTTACAAGAAAATTAATAATTTTGGTTAGTTTTTCGCTGCTGCCGTTGATGACGATCCGAATGAATTGAGAGCAGAATGCGAACTGAGACAAAAACAAAAAGTGACAGCTCTCTCGCAACGTCGTTATTCTCTGTGATTAACGAAATTAACGACAACGGCATTTTTATTTGGTGATTTTTTGACATTTTTAGGAAAAATTTAAAATTTTCATCCAAGAAAAGGTAAAAAATCTCGTCGAGATCTACACTTCATGGAAGAACTTTTTGGAAAATTTCATGAAAATTGCTCGTAAAATGTAAGTTTATCACTTTCATTCGTCTCAACGTTGAAAAATTTTGAATTAGCATGCGTGGCGATCTATTAACGTGACAACGAATGTGATTTCAAATTTAACGTTAAATATTTTTTTCGCGAATTTTCCTCATTTTTGGAAAATTTATAAGCTTTATTCAAATAAAAAGTTTAAGAACTTACCTTGACTTACGTTTTTAGCCAAAAATTTGATGTAAAATGATGAAAAAATTTCTCAAAAAGGCAATTTTCTGAAAATCTTGAATTAGCAAGTACGGCAATTTCTGAAAAAGTAAACGTCTGGTTATTTTTAGGGATTTTAAAGACCCAAAAGGATCAAGAAGGACAAATCACATCAATTTTGAAGAACTTTCAACAGGATTTGTTCAAAAAATCCACAAAAATCGAACCCCAAATTTTCAAAAATCTGGCAACACTACAGATATCCGTTAGATTTCGACAGATTGTCCGATCACAGTAAGCCTCCGGAAGGATTGTCAGTCATTTGTGAGCGATTTTACGACGTGACAAGACGTATTTGTGCCAAATCTCCGGAGAAAATGTCCCAAAACATATCATGGATCCATTGCAACATCTGCACACATCTCTTCAAGCACAAGGATCGTCGATTTTTCGTCTTGTCCTGCCAACCAAAGCATCTTCTCTGCCACATTTGTATGGGAAAGACGAGTAAGTTGCTTTGTTTACATCACAAATCGCCGATTTTTTACATTTTTCTCGCATTTCAGACCAAGGCAAGATGTGTCCGTTGTGCAAATCGAAGGCAACTTACATGGAAATCACAAATTCCATGAATCCCCATGCCAAGCAGTACTTCGACTATCAAGGTTGTCGCACAAATCAGCAGGAAATGAAGCGAATTCGTGACTTTCAGATGTACCAAATGAATCGCTTAGTCACTGCCACGAATGGTGTGCAAGTTAAACTCCGAAAAGCGAAGGAATACAAAGAACGCGTTGCTTCAGACTGGCAAAAGAAGACAGCAAAAACCAAAAAAGCCCGTGTTTATCGTCGACAATTGCAGGAACGCTTGAAAAATCGGATGAAATTCCTTCGTGACGCGAAAAAAGTCAAAAATATATCGCGTCATTCCACAAGTTCGGGTTACTCGTCGCAATCGATGGGCGACAAAAGCTCCGAAACGATGATTTTTAATGCGCCCGTCGATGATGTCTTTGAGAAACCCAAGAAAACGAGCAGTTTCTTCGGCGATAGCGCAGGAACGCCCCTCATAAATCGTCATTGCAAGGAGAAATTGTTCGGGGCGACACCGAAATTGAGTCCTAAGATACCATTCAGCTCACAAAAGGCGAGCACACCGAACGACAAGAGCCGCACAAAGGTTCTTACGCAGGAATTTTCCTTCCAAAGTACTCCGTCGACTATTTCTCGTCATCGTCGTTGAGTTGTTGTTCAATATTTGTTAATAATTTCCATTAAAATGACCCAAAATGACATTAAATGTCGAAATTTATTCAAAATTTGTTAAAAAATAAACAATTTCCATACTTTTCAATGATTTTTTTTATTAATCCTTATTAATATTGATATCCTTAGATGTAAAAACGTCACTAAACTGATAAATCTTACAAAATAACAACATGATTTAATAATTATAACCATACATAAATTAACATTTACAATAATAATTGATTGAATCGAGTTTTTTTTAGTTTTTTTAGGCAAAAAATTAACGTGGGAAGAGTGAAAGGTGACGGTATTTTGGCATTCACATTAAAAATTTAACTCAACTGTCCATAAATATTGCTTTTAAATCTATTTCTAGCATAAAAATCCCTTTTCTTATACAAAAATACTCTGTTCTCCTACATTTCATGGTCCTTTATTTCATTTTTTGTTTGATCACCTGCGTTCATCGTAATAAATATTTTTAGTAATATTTTTTTCTTTCTTTTAGAATTTCATTCATGGACGTTCTTCTGATTGGAAGACCTCAAAACTGTCCAACTGATTTATTTTTTAATATTTTTAACGAGTGGTTCTTACTTTTCTAACTTTTTTAGCATAAATTTAAGGATTAATGATTATTTAAAGAAAAAAATACGCTAATGATAGATAATATTAATAATAAAAAAATATCTTACAACAAAAAAAAAGAGTTACATTTTCTCATTTTTTTCAACACATTTTTTTTAACACCAATCCGCCATGTATGAAAAATTTTTGAAGAATGCTTGTTCGGCTTCAGTCAATTGGCGCGGCTCCTTTGGTGGTGTCAACTGCGGTTTTTCCGCAGTGAATTCCTCGTCAAAGTTGGAAACGTCTTCCATTGAGCGCTAAAATTTTGAAAATTTATTAATTTTTTGACAATTTTTGTGAAAATTTTGAAACTTACGATGGTTGGCACGAATGGAGGCTTCACTTTGCGTGACAATAAGTCGTTCCATACAATTTGACGGAAGAATGCTTGACGTTTGACATCTTCTGCATCACGTTCTGAGGATCCGAGACGACGTTCGGGGTTTTTACGAAGGAGCTAAAAGGTAAAAATTGTAATTTTTAATTTTTTTTAATAATTTTTTTTGATGAAAACTTACCCTTCTCATGATCGCAATAGCTTCTAATGACAAATAGCGCGGATATCGTACTTCATCGTTGACAATCGAGTCAAATACTTCTTCTTCATCGTCGCCGGGGAAGGGACTCTGTATAAAAAAACAAAGTTAAAAATAATTTTTTTAAAAAATTTTAAAATTTTTACCTCTCCAACCAACATTTCGAAGATAAGAACTCCTAATCCCCACCAATCGACGGCTCTCGTGTAAGAAGTTTCTGTTAAAACTTCGGGCGCTAAAAATTCAGGCGTTCCGCAGAATGTTCCTGTACGATCGCCAAATCCCATGCCTTCTTTGCACAACCCAAAGTCGGCAATTTTCACGTAACCTATGAAATTTTTGCTTTAAAATCGGTCTTTTTGCAGTAAAATTCAACTTACCTTCAGTGTCGAGCAGTAAATTGTCAAGTTTCAAGTCACGATAGATAATTTTGTTCTCATGCAAGTATTGGAGACCTAAAACAACGCATGCGGCATAAAAGACGGCACGTGGCTCGCTAAAGACATCTGTGTGAATGTGCATCATTAGATCACCGCCGGCTGCGTATTCCATGACAAAACAAACGTGTTGCTGTTTAATTAAAGAAAAAATTGTTAAAGTTAGATTTTTAACAGAAAATAGTTAAAAATTATTTTTTAGACATTTTTTTTAAGAAAAAATTAATTAAAAAAAAAATTTAAAGAAAAATAATTAAAAAATTTATTTTTTAGGGAAAAAAATAAAAAAAAAAATATCTAATTAAATTAAATTAATTAATTTAAACAAAATTGTAAAGAAAAATAGTGATTAAAAAAAATAAGTTTAAAATTTTATTTTTTAAAGAAATTTGTTTTAAAATTATTTTTTGAATCGAAATATTTATTTTTTACGAAAAATTATACGGTCAATGACTTTTTTACAAAAATATTCTAAAATAAATTTTTCGGTTTTGATTTTCTAAAGAAAAAATTTGAAAAATTGGTATTTAAAAGAAATTAATTTATTTATTTTTTAGGCCGCTCCAAATGAAACTCAATAGTTTTGTCCGATGCCCCATTTTATTTTCGAAAATCCAATGGGGCAAAATAAAAAAAAAAGTTAAAAATTTCATCAAAAATTACCAATTTTTGGTGTATTTTCATAATTTTTCATGAAATTTCTCAGAAAATTTTTCAATTTTTAGTAACTTTTGTATTAAAAATCGTATTTTGACATAAAATTTTCTTTAAAAATTAATTTTCATGAAAATTATTGAATTTTTTTTTCAAAAAAAATTTGACAGTTATTTTTGTGATATTAATTTTTTTCAACTTTAATTAATTTTGTTTTAAATCAATTTTTAATACACAAATATCAATTTTTATTTCAAAAATTTTGGACAAAACTATAGAGTTTCATTTGAAGCGGCCTTAATTTAAAAAAATATTTTTTGAGTAAAAATTTAAAATACCTAATGATTTTTAAAAAAAAAAAAAAAAAAAAAAAAATTAATAAATAATTTATAAGAATTAATATTTTTAACGAAAATTTTTAATTTTTTTCGAAAATAATTTTAAAACTTTAATTAAAAAAATTATTTTGAAAATTATTTTTTTAAGGAAAACATTTTTAAAAATTGATTTTAATTGAAAAATAATTTTAAAAAAATTACCTCTGTTTGGAAACACGCAAGCAAATTCACGAGGAAGGGATGTCTTATCGTATTAGCGACTTCGAAAATTCTCTTCTCACTCAACAACGACTCAACTTCATCGCGTGCAATAATATCGCCCTTCTTGAGTGCCTTTATCGCATAATATTCATTCCGGTTTTTATACTGTGCAAGAATAACTTTTCCAAAGTGACCGCGACCCAGCACGCTCAGCAGTTTGAAATCGTTGAGGGACATGCCGATACTGCTCGATTGTACGATTGTCGCTGCCGAAGGTCGACGACCCTTTTCGTAAAGCTCTCGTACGACAGGCGGTCTACGTGAGGCATCCAAACTTGGCGGGCGCTGAGGAACTGCGGGAGGCGTTGGCTTCGATTGCATTGGCTGTTGCGTTGGAGGCGGAGGCGCGACACCCGTGAACGATTGCATCGAGTTACGAGGATCGTTTATGAGCATGTTGTTCATTTGGGAAATGATCTGAAAAAATTTCGAAAAAATAAATTAGTCGAAAATTTAAGGAAAATCATTTTTTTTTAGTTGAAAATTCTAAAAGCTGTTACAGTGCATTTAAAAAATTTTGATTTTTTTTGGTTTTTTTGCCAATTTTTTAATCTATTGTTACATGTTAGCACGAGAATCGCCCAAATTGGAAACTAAAAAGCCACGGAGAAGGGTTAAAAAGTGTTTCTATTGGGGGTTAGGAAGCTCTACTAGATATTTATTAGATATCTGACCTCAATATCAATTTGATCTCGTACAACAAACTCTTGCGGCTCATCATCTTCCTCCTCGGGGTACTCGACAACGGGCATTTGGTTCGCATCGGGCGTCGGAGGCATCTCAACAATTGGACTTGGCGGCACAATTCCGCTTCCGCCCATCAATAACACAGGAGGCATCGTCAAAATGGGTCTCAGGAGATCCGGCGCATCGTCTTTGTGCGCGGGCGATCTTTGGAAAGGCATTGGCGGATCCTGAAACTGCAACGGAGGCGGCGCTTGTATCAAATCACCCGAATTCTCCATCATGGTATCGTCATCGTGGTGCTGCAGGAAATCGAATTCTTGTAATGCCATCTGAAGCTGCGTTGATGATCGATTTTGATGACGATGATGTTGATGAGTATTGAAGGTCAGCACCAATAATATTTGTGTTTTTTTTGGTTTTGGGGTGATTTTTTGTACAGTGTGGGATAAAAGTGTTTGGTTTTTTGTTTGTTTGGAAAAGAAAACAGAAAAAAGGGGTGATACAGATTTTTGTTTTTGTCTGATTTGTACATGCAAAGTGGTTGGGTTTCATTTTTTTACAAGATTTGAGCAAAAATTTACACAAAAAATCGGTCAAACGGAAGTGCTCTAAGCGCTACACTTCAAAATTTGTACAAAAAAATTTTGAAAAAAGCCTTCAACCTGATGAAAGTGCAAAAAAAAAGCCATCTTACCTCGGGATCCATGGATTTTTGTGTTGGGGGCGGAGGCGGCGCAGGCATTGGAGGCTTCTTAATGGGCGGCGGCACTTGTCTGAAACTCGATGGCGTACTCATGGATGGTTTGGGTGACTGTTGATGTAAATTCGCTAAGCTAGAATGATCTGCCGTCAAGTTTTGCTGACTTTGGCTCGTCTGGAATTGACGTTGGGGATCGCCAGATGGTAAAACGCAGACACCATGAATGCCTAAAAGACAAAAAATGTTAAAAATCAAAATTATTTTGGATAAAAATGACTTACCTAAGGGTCTTCCGCCTTGCAAACCGACAGTTGTGGCATCAGGATTCTCTCCAAGCGTCTCTGAGGGCTCCATTTCCGCTGCTTCAATGTCCAACGGTTGAACGCCCGACAAATAGTTATCATTTGGTGTTGTTGGTGTCGTCACAATGTTCGCATTTTGTGGCTGATGACTCGATGTTTGGCTTCGCTTCAAGAGACGACCCCAAGTTGCGATATTTACGTTCAGTTGTTTCGCCCGCTTCACTTGTTGCTTGTTGAAAATCATCCGTTGACGCTGCAACTTTGGTTTTCGCGAGATCATGGGGTCAATGAACTTGATTTCGGCAAAAACGAGACCCTGCGGTTCGAGTTGCAACGCCATGCCATGCCGAATGTCGTCGACAAAGTCCTCGAGTCGCAGAAATTTGACGGCACAAAGTGATCTCCAGTCGCGCCAATATATGTCGATCTCGAGTTCGCGCGATTTTTCTAGATCGATGCTGAAACGTTGATCCCACGCTTGTTGCGAGCAACTTTTCCACGCAGTTTGCGCGACAGTTGTGTTATCTAACTTTATGACAGCCATAATTTCGTTCGATGTCTCATCTTTGACGCTGTAACTCTTCGAACTCTTGGAAATGCCCTTCACGAGACTTTTGAACTCGCCGGGACTTTGACGCGATCGTCCTGGAACATCTTCGAGCAAGCCTTGGCATCCCATGAGACGAACTTCGAGTTTGCCGGTGACAGCAGCGATGCGTCCCTGCGATGTGGGATGCTTGACAATTTGATTGCCGCGAAAGGGATGCAACGAGGTGTATTGAACGGGCAGCGGACTCGAAGCTTGTACGTTTTGTAATTCAGCCTTGATTTGAGCGGCAGCTGGAGAGTCTGCGGGCAACTCTAATCTACGTAATTCTAATGAGCGTCGCAGTAAATCTAATTTTCTCGATGATTCGACGAGAGTTCCTTGAGCCTTGAATAAGAAAAAAATCAAAATTTAACAAAAATTTTCAGAAATTCAAAGAAAAATTAGAAATCGGCTCCGAAATCGACATAAAAACACATAAAAATCTTAAAAATTTATTTTATTTTAGTAAAATTAACGAAAAAAATGCAAATTATTAGTCAACATTCTCTCCGCGCTTCCATTTTTGCAAGCGCGTTATCGGCATAAGCTCTCCAACGGATTGCGCTCGTGTCCTATATTGCTCCCGTTCAGCCATCCATTGTCGACAATGATCACACAAGCATTCTGGATTCCGTACGGGGCCTATATGATGCCCGGGTTTCCTCAAACCGCCAATTAATCTACCGAAATTCTTCGCTCTGCTCAAATAATCGTCCGAATAAATGTCCGGAGTGAAAGATTTCAACGTTGAAGCTCGACTATTACGTCCTGATGACGTCACAACATCTTTACTACCCGCTTTAGGCAAGTCTCCTGTCGCAGTTTTCTCTGGCTGACAACATTTCACAGTGTCAACCGAGTCTGTATTACTAATATCCAGCGATCTACTCGACGCATTCTTCATTTTATTGAATTTTTCGAACACAAACTCCTGTAAAGCGTCTTCTTCGGAATTTTCTTCCGAATCGGAGTGACTTTTTTGTGTCATTCCCATCCGTTTTCGCTTCAAATAACTATCTTGCATCTTTTTTTGTTCATATAAAAATTTTCTTTCAACCTCGGGTGAGTTAAATTGCGACGTTTTCGAAGCCCAAACATTCTGATCCATGATTTTGATGCGTAATTTGTCCTCGGAATTGGCGTATTCGAAGCTGTCTGACGGGTAAAGGAGACTATTTCGACTTGCGGGATAGCTTTCGGGCTCAACTTCCTCAATAGACACCGATTGTTGCAAAAAAGACGAGACACTGCTGCATGTGGCATCACGAAAAGTCGATAAACTCGAGTTGGGATAGTTGGAACTAATAGCGTCATCGCTAATATCTCGTCGAAACGGGTTCATGCGGGATTTCATCGCGTTAAATTTCCGTATTTGCGCTTGATCGCCGAGATATTTGTTGAAAAGCATCTGTTTCGACTCGTCGATCTCGTCTTTTGTGCTTGATTTTTTCAACGGGAACAAATTTCCGCTGGAATTTGTGGGCGTTGATGCCAATTTTCGCGGTAATTCTTTGCCAGCGACGAATCTTTGGCGTAATTTCATCTCTTCCGACTCGAAAACCGTTTGTGGCGTCGCGTTGGATTGATTATCGCATGTAGGACTCATCACTTTGCTTGGGCTATTGCCGCCGCTTGTGTCTTCCGCATCAGATGCCGTACAATAAACGTCAATATGAACCGTTCTTGGGGGTTTTTTCTTCGCACCGGCACTATCGCAGCATCGATTTCTGCTACTTTGACTCGCTTTCGATGAAATTGTGTTCGTTGGTGATTGGAAATTCGGAGATCGATCGAGTTTATTTGGAGGCTAAAATAAAAAAATTGTTAAAATCGACCAAAAATGGGAAAAAAAAGCTTTACCGAAAGCATTTGCCTTTCACATTCACGACTCTCCTCAACTAATTTCCGCAATTCTTGCATTTGTTTGCGTCGCGTTTCCAATTCCGCCCAATCTTTCGTGTAGTAAACCTCACAATCGCTCGTTTGCACTGCCGCATCCTTCGAATCTGTGTCGTTTTCCGTCTTGAGTGACGACGAAAAGTCATTTTCTGTCGTTTCGCGCATCAATTGAGGCATCAAATCCGCACAAGCAGTCAACACGATGCTACACGTACTCGTACATTGCGGATTTTTGCCTTGACTATCGATGCCGCTATCCGTTCCCATCGTGTGTGTCGCGTTAAAACTCCCAGAATTCACCTAAAAAAAATTTGTTTATTGTTGCTGTCACTTTTTTCGCCATTAAATATTATTAGAAGGGTCATTTCCTTTTGTTTCACGTTTCTTTTTGTGATCGTTGATCTCAACGTTGCTTGGCGCGATGCCAAAAAACGTTTTCGGCACGTCATCAAACAAAGAAATGACCCATCTTCGTACCTTTGAGGCGTCAAAAGTGTCGGTAATTGCCTTATCCGGGCAATCGGAGCGCCATTTGTAGACAAAAGTTTGCGTATTTCCGCCATCGGTGGATCTCGCATCGGATCGAGGCGATGCAAGTCGCCCCAAACTTTGACTTCGCTTCACATCTGAAGGTCGAACGAGCTTTAATTGGGCGTGAACTGTCCATTCAGCTGTCAATTCTTCCTTATCATTTATCGCTTCCATTTTTTTGCGATTTTCCTATTGCCACTGAACAACAACTAACAAGGTGTCACAATCGCAACTTGTGTCTCTTCTCACAGCAACTTGGCATCCGTTCAAATATTCCATTTAACAAAAAAAAAAATCGTCGTCGTCGTTTGAATTTTATTTTAATTTTTCATATTTTATTGGAATTAAAGTTTTTTCTCTCTATTATCTCGGCTAATTTGTCACTTTTTTGTACTTTTTCTTCAATCTTATTATGTAAGATCTACTTAATTTTCATCTTTTTCAGAGTTTTTCAATCGGAAATTCAGTCTTTTTGCTCTTTCGTCAAAAAATCTCCAGATTTCCGCCTTTTTTATTCCACAATTCGTCAAAATTAATCGCTTTTCAATCTTTTTTCGTCAAATTTTCCGCAAATAAAAATTTGTCAAAAACCGTTCTACATCTATTTCACATGAAATCAAGTATTCTACTGTCTCTGCTTATGAATATTTTCGGATTTTCCTCTCCGTGTTGAGTTTTTCTTTCGTATGACGACCCACACTTGCAGAGAAAATCTCGCAAGTGAACATGTGTGTGCAGATGATCCCCAGATTTGTAAAATATGAGATAATTTTTTAGAGTTTTTCACTAAAATTTCATTCGCAAATTATTTTTTTCGTTTTTCGCAAGTAAGGCACAAACTGCTGAATCATCGTTGCGATGTCGCGCCGGTTGGCTGACGGATGATCGATCGATTTTTGCCCACCTGAGATGCTTTTAGAGGTCAACGAGCTCATTTTCACAACCAAATCAATGTTACCATTGTCGACACGGGTCAAAATTTTTACGAAATAAATTTTCTCATGGTCATTAAAGTTATTTTTTTAACATGCTTCGCACTAAAATAAACACAAAAGATGAGAATTTTGGCGTCATCTGTTTCAATCGTTTTTGATAATAAAAGTTTTTTCGCGGAAAATTGCGATTATAAAGACATTAGAACGCATTTTTAGGTAATTTTCAAAAAATAAAGTTAAATTATTTAAAAAAAAAATTGAAATGAATTTTAATTCAAATTATTTTTAAAAAAATTAAATTTTTAATTAAAACTAAATTCGATTTTTAATAAAAATAAAATTAAATAAAATAAAAAATATTTTTGATAATTTTTTTTAATAAAAAAATTAAATTTTTAATAATTTTTTAAATAAAAATTTTATTTTTTATAAAATAAATAAAAAAGTGAATTTTTAATTTAACTTTCAATAAATATTAAAATTATTAATTAATATTAAAAATTAAAAAAAATAATTTTTAATTAATATTATGAAAATTAATTGAAAAAAAATAAATTTTTATCAAAATAAAATAACTGAAGGTAGTTTTTAAATTTTTTTTCTTAAAAAAAATTAAAAATTTTTAACTTTTTTGATAATTTAATTAATATTTTAAAAATTCGGTTAAATTATTATCAAAATAAAATATCTAAAGGTAATTTTCAAATTTTTTTTTCTTAATCAAAAAAAAAATTAAAAATAAAAAATTATCAAAAATTTGTAAAAATATTAATAAAAAATTTGAAAATTCTCATTTCAAATGACAGACAAACCCCTTAAAATAAAATTTTCTATCAAAAATGCGCTCGAAAGGTATTTCTAATAATAATATCCGTCTATTTTTAGTGGAAAACAGAAAAAATCTTTTGATAATTTTAGACACGAGTTCCATTCAGCTTAGAATCGTGTGCAATTTTCACATTTTCGATAAATTTTCTTTGTTTTTAGTTTATCATGGTCGCTCTTTCCCAACAATTTTTTTTCCTTCAAATAAATATTTGATCAAGAAAATTCTCAGAAATCATAAAAAATATTTTATTTCACTCAAGAACCGTTTCTTCGTTCATTCGCTTAATTTTATGCTCTTCGTCTTGCAGCAGTAATAATAATAATTATTTTCATTAAAATTAAATCTATGCTCTAATTCATGATTCACCAACATATCACATATTTTATGAGCTGAGCAGAGCATGTTATTTACAAATAAATTTTTATCGTTTTTTTCTACTACAAAGTCAAGCAGTCTCGAGCGGAATTCGCGTGTTTCGGCATGCGTGACCATGATTTCTTCCGAATTTCTCGTAAAAATGCGCTCACATGCGGGTTTTGTGTGTTTTTTCATCCGAGAAAATACGAGTCCCGTCAAAATATGACCCACTTTCGGGCCAAAACAGACAATTAACAGAACATAAAATGCGATGTTGAGTGGATTATCTATCATCGTTTTGAATAAAAACACTCGGTTTGTTCTGCGTTTCTCGGATCATAACAAATCTTAGTCATGCGAGAGACGCAAATGTAGCGAATTGTCTGTAATGAAAGTGAATTTGCACCGAAAAATGAGATAAGTGTGAGAAAAACTCGCAATATTTATGTTATAAATTTTTTTTTGAGTGATTGACAGGCATTTAATTGGGAATAAAGTTCCCAGATTTACGAGTTTTGAGCGAAAAATGAGTCTGCTGAACGTGAAAAAAGCGCTCGAGACGATTTTTGACAACAAAAGAAGGTCGTTCACCCGAAAAAAAGTAATAAATGTTTATTTAAATTACGACAAGTGATGATCATCAATCTCGACGCGGAGCCAATCTCGAAAAAAATGAAGCGTTTGTTTATACACTTACCTCTTGAAATGCCTTTTTATCGATATTTTTGTTACTTTGCAGTATGCGGATAACATTTTTGGCACCATCGACGACAGCTGCCTCGATGCGCAACCGATGTCGCAGTTCCTCGATGCGTTCTTCCAACGAATTCTCCAAATGTCGCGTCTTCGGATCGCCGTTCTCGTCCGACACGTTATTCAACTGTCGATTTTGCTTGACCTTGAGGATGCGCAACTTCAAGAACTCGATTTTGGTTTTGCTGTCGGCGAGCATTTGTTGCGCTTCCGCAAGTAGTTTCTTGTCGCGCCCATTGTGCCCATGCAAAATGCTCTGAATCATGTTTTCGGCACCATTTTTCACCTTTGTCTCGATACTGAGTTGCTTCTCGAGCGACTGGAGCAGCTTGTCGTTGACACTGATGCCTTGCTGCGTGTCGCTGGCGTGGGCGGCAATCGGCGACGTAAGGAATTCTGGAACGAAAAAAGGCAATAAATCAGTTTCAAATACGAAAAGCAAATAAATATTCAGAGGAAGACAAAAAGGGCCGTATATGGCGAAAATATCAAGGGAACAACCACCTGTGTCGGTGTGCACGACGCGCTCGCATTACTTAACGGATACAGAAAAAAAACCGGTCATTGCAACGATCGATCGTTCGAGTGTCGTCATAGAAGTCGAGCTACCTGATGTTTGACCTTAAAATATTTTTTTATTGTTTTATTGAATTTTTAATTGTAACAAAGCGCGAATTTCATCTTGTGCTCAAGTGTCGCTTGCGGCGACCTTCCTTCGACTTTATTCCTCAATGAATGTGCATCAAAGCAATTTAATCCAACTTTTTTTTCATAACATAACAAATAATTGATTATTATTATGCATTCAGTTAAGTCCAAGTTCAATTGCATCATAAACTGTTCGTGTTCGCTGGACTTGGCGCGCAACACACACAATTTCTGGTTTCAATCAAGACATTTTATTTTTAAAAATTGTTTCGTTTTGTCTTGTTTGTTTATAAAAGAGACATAAATTTAAATAAAAAGTGAGAGATAAAAGCAATTTTGATTATGAATGGCTTCTAAATTAATAGTTGAAAGAGTTTTTCGGTCAAAAAGTTGAGATTCTTAAAAGAAAATTGTCAAAAAGACAAAAAATTTAAAAAGTTCACTAAAAATTTTAAATTTGATTAAAAATATTATGAAAAATCTTAAAAAAAATCTATTGAAAATTTTTAAAAAAATAATTATTAATCAACTTAGAGGGCAAAATTGGTCACTGAAGCTCTTAAAAGTCAAAATTTAGCATGTCTATGGATCAAAAAGTGTGACTTGGATCATTAACACTCGTCAGTTTATCAAAAAATTAAACTCAAAAGCTGATAAATGAGCAAGAAATTGCTTGAAAAGGAGAAAATTCGTTTAGTTGAAGTAGAAAATGGTCTAAAATTTATCAATTTGTGTACTTTCAAACCTTTAGAAGAGCTCAAGTTATGAATTAAAGTCAAAATTTATCATAAGAGAACACTTCTAACAAAATTTTCTATCATTATTAGTCAAAAAGTGCTTCTTAAAGGTCATAAGTTCACCTCAAAAGTCTCAAGTGAATGTTAGAACTTCAAAAAATAGTGTCTACTTTTAACCAATAGGTACAAAAGTACTCAAAAATCATAAAAATTCGTCAAAGTGAACCATATATTGCAATTTGAACTCTATAAAATTGCCTCATGATGAAAGAAGTTTCTGAAAAATTTGCAAAAATGACATGACAACGTAAAAAAGTTAATTTTTTCGTAGAATAATATTCTTAAAATAGTTTGAAAAAATGTTCTTAATAGCAAGAGACTCAAAAAATAAGCTTTTTAAACTAAAAATGATCAAAATTTTGCTTAAAGACACTGAAATTCGTTATAAAAAGCCATAAAATGAAGTGAAATTAGTTAAGATTTATATTTTTATGACTTGAAATTGACTAAAATGATGAATTGAAGTCAAATACTTTTACAAAAAATTAAATTTTATCAAAAGTTCATACAATTGATGGCTTAAAAACCTTTCAGAGCTCTTTTTCACCATCAAAATTATTAAAACATCAAAAAATTATTTAAAAAATCACTTATATACTCGCAACTAACCATAAATTACACTAAAAACTCCTCCAACTCCCTTTCAATCCCTGACAAATCCTTCAAGAAACCAATTTAAGAAAAAAAATGAATCAACTCGAATGTTCTCAGACGGAAAAAAACCTTTCGCCAAACCTCACGTCGTGCCTTGAAATGAAAATTTCCGTGAAATTCGTCATTCAATTCGCCTCGAATTCATTGGCCTTTTGTCTCATTTCATCATGCAACAATATTTTTTTTTACTTTTTTTTTCATTCCAATTTAATCACTCAACCATAATAATTACGTTTTATGCGTTTTATTTTGCATCTAAAAATAAAATCGAGAATTTTTTATCATTTGCTATTCAAATAAAACTACATAACGTAATAATTCAACGAAATAAAAGTAAATATCATAAAAATAAATGAAACACACTTTCATTTTCATCGTTCATTAAATCCAGTTTCCTGTGCTTGCTTTGCTTTATTTTATATTTTTTTTTTGTTGTCGCATGGCAATCTAACCACATAATAAACTTGTGTGTGTGTCTCGTTAGGAAGTAAAATTATTGCTTTGACACTGTCCTACACACTTTTCGACTTTTATCATCTAGTCGCGTCGTCGTTTCGCGATAAAAGACCGGTACACTTAATTTTTTTATTTTTCAGCCTGAGACAATGACAATCCAATTTTTTTTCAGTTTTCGTAATAAAGCGACGTAAAATCGCGAGTTCAGGAAGAAAGTCAGCCGAAAGTCTTCTATTGTTGTTCACATTCACCAGCGCGCGATGCGTTACATAAGCGAAAAAAAAGCAGCAACAACACATGCAAGAATAAATTGTGCAGAGGAGGAAATTAGCGCACTGCACATGAGCTCGTTGTTTGTTACAAATTACGTGAGAGAGGTAACTGTAACAACAAAGAAATTAATTAAACTTGTTTCCTATATTTTTTTCGCGTTTTTTTGTAAATAAATAATAATTAAAAATTGGGTTACTGATGCTGGATTGAAGTCACTTCTCTTCGGTTGCAAGTCAAGTCAAAAGTTATGCAAAAAAAGTAACGGTGAATTTATCGCATTCGCAACACACACACACTAAAATTTTATTGTTGTTGAAATATCGCCGCAGTTTTGATCAAAATCGGTTTCTATTTATCTCTCCATCAATTATTTTCATGCATAATTTATTTGATCTATTTATGGCAAATTTTTCGAGAGTATTTTATTTTTGCGGTTCAGTGTAAAGTTTTGTTTTTTTGAGAGTTTTGATTGTTAAATGGCTTTAAAAAGACATTGCTCTTAAAGTTTGAGGG
Source organism: Culicoides brevitarsis (assembly GCF_036172545.1). NCBI lineage: Eukaryota > Metazoa > Arthropoda > Insecta > Diptera > Ceratopogonidae > Culicoides > Culicoides brevitarsis. The sequence goes on along the minus strand of NC_087086.1, from coordinate 32,086,246 downwards.
TGTGTTGGTCGATGAAGAAGTGTCGCATAAGGCACAATGACCAGGAAAAAAACGTTTTTTATCTTAATTTCTTCATAAAATTTGATGAAAATGGAATTTTTAGTGGAATTAAATGGAATTTTGATGCATCATAGGGGAGTATAAGTTCTATTTTGAGATGATTTTAATATAAAAAGGCAGTTTTTATGAAAATTAGAAGTTAAAAGTGTTCTAGGAGTGTCAATTTTGAGAAAAATATTTTAAAAAATTGTTCTAAAATGAAAATTTTGACGCTAAAAGTTGAAGTTTGGATAAAAATGAATCAAAAATTGTTTAAATTAGTCGAAAAATGCTCTTAAAAGACTTTCTTTAATTGAAATTCAGCAATTTTCTGTCGAATTAAAATAAGGCTATTTTCGGTTCGTCTTCGGAGCAATTTAGGACTCATATCACTCAATATTATTGTCAAAAGTACAGTAACTCGCTTTAAATTTAATATGGAGTCAAAATTTTGACAAAAACGTTCTATAAAAAAAAAATCCAGTAAAAATGGAACTTAAGTACTTAAAATTTGTCTAAAAAAGCTTCAAAAAACATCAAATAAATTTTTTTAATTAATAAAAATTGCTTTCAAAATCATTTTCGGGTAAAATTAGGACTCATGTTTAACAAAAGTGTGTAAAAAAATGTCCAAAAAGCTTCCAAATGAATGTTAAAAGTACAAAATCTCATTAAAAATAATTTCTGATATTAAAATTTTAACAGTAAAGGTTCATTGAAGACATATTTTTGCTCAAAATGAAACTTTTTCAATTAAATTTGGTCCAAAAAATGCTTAAAAAGGCATTTAAGAGAGAGTCAAAGTCAAAAGTCTACCATTTTTCATTGAAATTTGCACTCTCGAACCCTAATATTTACTTAAATTTCCTGTCATAAAATCGCCATAAAATTCCCTTCAAGTCCTCTAAAATAACAAAAAATCATGAAAACTCACCTTGTCCATTACTACTGACAGTATTCCCCTGCGTGAGAATAATTTGACTTTCCAAATCTTGCAGTTCTGCATTCAATTCTGCAATTTTATTGTTACTTTTCTTCACGATTGACGCGACGTCAGATAGGGAACGTCTATCTGTCGACACTTCTCTCAGCTTTTCCGCGCCTTCTTTTATCTAAAACGCAAAATTTCTTCATAAAATCCACTTTTTTCATCAAAATTTCGTAAAATTACCTTTAATTCTTTTCTGATTTCCCTGCGGATCGCTTCCTTAATCTCCTCCAGTCGATCCGGTATCGCACTGTCCGGCGTATTGTCTGTTAATCCATATTTGTTGCTTAATTCGTAGAGAATTACTGGATGCTTGATGTATTCTCCCTGCACGAAAGACAAAAAAAAAGTAGAAAACAAATTAATTAAGTCCATAAAACATCCGCCTAAGCTAATCGGAGAAAATTTAAATAAATAATAACAGTAACAAACAACTTTTATAGCGCAGAAAAAAATTTCTATGCAAATGTTTTCCTTGAACATGAACTTTTACTACGAGTTGTAGTAAAAAAAAAAGTAACGCGCGACAACCGATCGAAACGATGTCGATATAAATATTTTTTTTTTGCACAAAAACACGATAAATTGATTCCGCAGCAAACATATCATTACGGTGCGCGCGTGTTTTTATCGAATTATTGCGAGAAATGCGCAAAGTGACACGAAAACTCCTCACCATGAAACACGAAAGAAAGCTGCGTGATGCCCTCTTGGCCCTGCGACAACTACGACGGTGTCCGACAACGACATTTCCAGATGTTAAATCCATTTTTCTTGCACACGACATGTACAACTTTGTCAAAACAACACGATCATTTAGTCGATATTCGATACTTTTTTGTGTTGCGATCGATTGAGCGAAGAGAAAAGTAGTCACGAGAGATCTCAATTGATTAATAAAAGTAATTATTAATTTTATTAGAGTTTTATTGGTTGTTGCCGATTAAATTATTAGTAATTTATTTGCAATTTCTCGATCATCCGTGCAATGAACCTTGCTGACTAAATTCAGTGTGACACTAACAAACCGCAAATGAGCACTGAACAGGTAGAAATTTTTTTTACATAAGAAATCGCGTTATCTTATCAGGGTTTTGTCATTTTTTGTAGATAAATTGTTTGAAGTTGGAAGGGAAGTCGTTCAATTTGAGCGATATGGAAGTTTGGTAAGGTTAGCGATTGCTGATGTTATCGAAAAATTGTGGTTATGAGTCTTTTTATAGGTTTTAAAACATAAATTTAATAAAATTTTTCATAAAAATCAATTAAAAAATGGTAAAATAAGTTTTTGTAACAGAAAAATTTTAAATTTTTGCTAAAAGACGTAATTCGTCAATAAAACATACGTTAGATGGCGCTGTATAATTTCAAATTTTTAATTTTAAAAGTAAATTTTACCTTAAAAGCGACTTAAGGTTAAACATTGTTCATGATTTTCCAATTTTAATTACAATTTAATTTCAAATGACTTTAAATTTTGGCTTGTAACAAATTACCCACAAATAGATGGCGCTTTATTTATTAAAAATCAATAAAAATTATGTTAAATTAAAAAAAAACATTGTTGATAGTTCAAAAAAATAATTTTAAAGCGTTTTTAGCATATAAGATTTTTGAAGTAAATTAAAATATTTGCTTGTAAAAAATTACCCATCAACAGATGGCGCTTTATTTATTAAAAATCAATAAAAATTTTCTAAATTTAAAAAAAAATCATAATTAACAGTGCAAAAAATTCATTTCTAAGCATTTTTTAGCATAAAAGATTTTTAAAAGAGCTTTAAATATTTGTTTGCGAAAAAAATTATCCACTAGATGGCGCTTAATTTTTAAAAATTAATGAAAAATTTATCCAATTTTAATAAAATTAATTAATTTAAAAAAATATAAGCATTTTTTTAGCATAAAAAATTTTTGAAATCGCTTAATATATTTGTTTGCTAAAAAAAATTATCCACTAGATGGCGCCTTATTTATAAAATTAATGAGAAATAGATCAAATTTTCATAAATTTTTGATCAAGAGAATAAAATAATTTTTCAAAGGCATTCTTTAATCAAAAAAATTTAATAAAACCAACTTAACAAATTAAAAAAAATAATTCCAAAGCGCCATCTATTGCCAAAAATTCTTCTGAAACATAAAACCAACTCCTAACCAAAATTCTGCTTTAAAAAATTAATCCGAATTACCTAGAAAACCATCAATTGATACAAAAAAATCAACTCTACCCATTCATTTCTCGCAAGTCACCACAAAATTTATTGTGTAATCCATCCATCAAAGCCAATAACTTTTTTTTTATTTATATTGAAATTATAACTCAATATTTTTTTTAGCAATATCATCTCCGAATTCAATCTCTTTCGAAAGAGAAACAAAAAAACGTGCCATAAAACCAAATATAGCATACATGGGCGGCATATATCGCATCGTTCGTCTACTGTAAGCGATAATAAGTTTTATTGAACTCGCTACGCATTGCTCGCTCTAGCTTGCTTGCACAATTGATTAATTTAGATAAAAATTAATCGGGTGGTAAAAAAATTATTGGGAGAAAGTGAGAACAATTAATTCCTCCTTATGCGATTATTTGTTATTCAACGATTGTTTTTTTGGGAAGAAATTGTCGGAAGCACCTTGAAACGTCAATTCCTTCAAGAGGCATCGCTTGCACATAACTGAACCTGACACGACTCAATTTAATCGTGAATGCAATCACCTTGATGCGGTGCCAATCGAATAAATTGGATTTGAATCGAGCATCGTGTCACGTTGTTTCAGCACTTTGTCTTCTTTTGAATCATCGCACACACAGAGAGCGAAACAAGATTATGCTAATTTTTGTTCGAAAAAAATAAAATAAAATTTACCTGAGAAGAGCAGACTAAGGTAAGTAATTATTTATAATCCAATTGATCTGTGACATTCTCCATTTATAGAGGTCTCGTTATGTTTGCGTGGATTATGGGTTGAAAGCGAGTGCAAACGAGATTAGGTATCAAACGTGTTACCAAAGGTTAGTTGTTGGATGAATATTTGAATAAATTTACAATGTAGTCGGTGGCAGATTATCGTTTTTTTTTCGATGCATAATGCAGTTAAAGGGATTATTTTATGTAATTTTTGGCACATGAGCTGCGATCAATATTGAGCATTGAGCTTGGAAAGTGTTACGAATTATGACATGGAGATGAAGTTTTTCGTTAAATTGCTTGAATTGCAGCCAATTTTGTCAGATTTTACGAGCAAGGTGGTCTTTCATGTTGATTTTTTATGTCAAAAAAGTGCTTTTAAGTGATTTTTAAAGCATTTTTGGCAACATCAACTATAAAGATTTCTTTGAAAAAGTCCTTAAAGCCTCAAAAAATGCATCAAAAGTAACATGGTAAGCAATTTTTCTTTATGAAAAGTCTCTTAGAAGGTTTGAAATTAATTCAAAATTTTAGAAAAATATGATTTAATGAATTTTTTTATCAACTTAGAGCCGATTTTAAGACAAAATGAAGAAAAAAGTGCCATCTAGAGGTATTTTGAAGACAATCAGCACCATCTATGGGATTTTTAAAGATCATCAGCGCCATCTATGGGATTTTTAAAAATCATCAGCGCCATCTATAGAATTTTTATAGACAATAAGCGACATCTATGGGATATTAAAACAATCAACGCCATCTAAGGGATTTTTTAAGTACAATTAGCGCCATCTGTGGGATTTTTTATAGAAAGTTAAGTTAGCGCAACCTATAGGATTCTTATAGACAATTAGCGCCATCTATGGGGTGTTTGTAGACAGTCAGCGCCATCTATGTGATTTTTAGATGAACTTTATAATTCAAATGTTTTCTATGAATTATTGACGAACCAGTTTCAAATAATTTCTATTTCTTAGAAGCCTTCGAAAGTAAGAAATTCTATTTATGAACAAAGTTTGATGAATTTCAAAGCATTTAGTGTACTTTGAACAACTTTTCAAAGCAATCAGAGCCATCTATTGGTATTTTTAAAAACACTTTTAACTCAAAAATTTAATTTTTAATTTCTTGACTTCTTTTAGAGATCATTTTTCAAAGTCAATGCAATTTCATCGAACATTTTTAACCAATTCTTCAAGATTCAAGATTAACAAAGTTCAAAAAATCAACAAATACCTGTCGCTTTCGGCTCTTACTTTCATCTGAACATCTTGAAATACTCGAAATACCTCTCGAAACAAAGAAGAGATCTCCCGAATAAAAACGTTGCATTCCTCAAGCTACTCATTATCATTCACCATCATCATCATCGTCTGACTAATTGCTCGCAAAATTGCTCAAAACAAAATAGCAACGCTTCTGTTTAGCAAAAATGTACGAGAAATTGGCATTCATTTGATTTGCAAAGCAAAGCAATTAGAAAGTCTTTCTTCTTCTTCTTCTGCTGCTGCTGCTTCGCCATTCCGCACACACTCATGTGTGATTAAATTAATTATAAAAACAAAACGAAAAATATTTATGAAAAACAGTCGAAAACAAAAACAAAAAGGAGTAGCTAATAATAATTAATTAGCAACATCTTTTAAACAACATCTTCAACAATGGAAAGTGTTTTAAAGTGAGCGGAGTTATTACACCTGTATGATATTTTTTTACATTGTTGTGACTTTGCTTCGAAAGCGCAACGAATTTAAGCCGAAATTCGTAAAAAAAGTGAAGTAATTGTTGCATTTTGGTGACAAAAGAGACACGACTGCGTGATATAACGAATGCGGTAATGGCGATGTTGACACGAAGATGTGACGACATCGGTAAGTAGTTCACTTATTTTTGCTTTCAGATGCTTTGGATGGTGTAATTGCGGCATCGAAGGTGGTCTGTCTTCCATCTACCGACATCTAATTAATAAAAACTTCAACCTTCCAATGTTTAAATGTTTATGTTTCCATCGTCAAAACATTTAATTACAGCGAGTTGATGGAGTCGAAGCAAAGAATCTTTTTTCAATTTATTATGAACTTGAATGTTTTTCATAAACAAACGATTTTTTTTCTTCTTAGGCAAGCCGCTTGATCATCAAATTTAACCATCATCATCCTCATCTCTTTAAAAAAAATGGAACAGACGCAAGGTCTACGAAAAAAAATTGTTCATAAACTGTCTTGTTACAGATTTTTATAACAATTTTTTTATTATTATGCAATAATGTTACTTCACGGTAATTGATTCGTGCAAAGACATCATCGCGGAATGACATCCATCCATCCATCTGCAGCAGCGGAAATGTTCGTTCGGCAATTTGTCACAAAAGAAACACGAAAAAAAATAATATGATTGAAGAGCAACCTCTAATACGTCCGTTTCGAGTATTAATTTCAAGTCCACGACGGGCAACAGAGTGTGACAGGTGATTTTTTTTTTGCTGTGCGGTTGATGTCTCGTGTGGTCGATCATCAAAATGGGGAAACTGGGTTATGTTGTGCGCTTTGGAACCAATAAGCCGTGATTGCAATTCATTTGCAGAGTAATGAGATGCGATGTGACATTTATTTGAAGATGTTGTGACATAATTTTAGTGGTTTGGTGATTGGGAATTGCGGAACAGAGGTGAGTTATTGGCATGGAAAATTATTTTTTTGATGATTTTTCTTATTTTTTTGGATTTGATGGAATTAATTTTGGCAAAATTATCAAATTTTTGTGAATTTTGACCGTATTGAGCAAGTTAAAAGTGGCTTAAAAGTTAAAATTTGACTCAAAATTTAATATTTTGATCGTTAATGTCTCAAAATTAGTTCTAATTATTAGAAATTCATCCGAAAAGTCTATATGGATCATTTAAAAAATCATTTTTCTCAGAATTTTAAAACTTTTTATATAAAAATTTGCCGGAAATTGATAGTTTGAATTTCAAATCATTAAATTCCGAGGCTTTTAAGGTAATTTTAGCACAGTTGAAAGATCAAAAAGTGTCTTTTATGTGAATTTGTGATTCAAAAATTAAATTTTTTATTATTTTTCTTCAAAATTTAGTTCTGAAGTTCTAAATAAGGTGTCACGAGGCTGATTTTTTGTAAATTTTTAGATTGTCAGATCCAAAAATAGATTTTTCTAACATTTTTGAGACCAAGGTAAATATGTTAAAAACTTTTTCTTCATAATTTTGATGAAATTTTACTTTTTTTTAGTTATACCCTGAAGAAACGAAATTTAAGGAGCTGTTGAAATAGCTGTGAGTATCCTAACCACTAGACAATATGGGAAAATTTAAACTTTTTTTCAGCAACGAAGTTACTGTCTGTCAAAAATTTCTCAAAATATGTCCTAATACCGTAATCTACATAATGCAAAGAGAAAAAAAACCGTTAAAATTCAAATGAAACGAAAAAATGTAGATAAATTAAGAGAAGGTTAATTTTGAAGTTAAGAGAAAACAATTTCTCTTAAATTTTTAACATTTTTAAACATTTTTTTTAACAAATTTTAGTTGTACTTTTAAATGTTTTTGACACAAAAATGATAATTTTAAAATAAAAATACATAAAAGTACAAAATTAGTTGAAATTTCAAATATTTTAGTTAAAAATTAAAATTGAAACAAAAAAATGTTTACATTTTAAAAAAAGCTCAAGTTCGCGCGTAACCTAATAAAAACATCTAAATTCCCATAAAAATTCCGCAAAACCTGCTCTATAAATTGATAATTAGATCAGACGATTCTCTTTCTTCTGTTTTCTTGCACTTTTTTTTTTGCCTACTTTTGTATGTTACCTCGTTACATTTGCATCATCAGACAGGTAACAAGTAACTAACATGCTAATGCCAGCAAAAAAATAAAACTGAAAATAACGGAAATTCTATACGTTCACAAGTTGTATGCGATTTTTTTGTTCTAGTTAATGTTTGCGCCACATATTCACCGCAAACGAATAATTAAACAAGCGCAACATATATCGGACTCTGTTTTGCGGTTGAATTTTACTGAAGATTTGTGTCAGGGCAAGAAGACTTACGGTGAAGAGATATCCTTTGAGTTTGCTCGTAAAATCCTTCAGCAGCACCATGTTCAAATCAAATCGTTTTTGGTCTTTGTTGTGGTACATAGTTCACTTTATTTGAGTTAAAATTGCACGTTCGGCATTTTTTTATATAATTTATTCCGAAATATCACCCAGTTTTCACTTGTTTCTTTTTAATTCATTTTTTGTGGTATTAATTTTTTATTTTATTCCACTTTTTATCGTCTTCTTCATTTTCTTTCAATTATTTATTAGATCACTGTAAAAAAAACTCGTAGATTAACACACTTCTTCTTCAATTTTTTTTATTTATTTTTTTTTTTTATCCGAAATAATTCGTGAAACGCAATTAAATTGTGTGAATTTTCCATTCATTGTCGTCTTAAATCATACTTTTTACGAGCCACGACGACGACGACACAGAAAAGTGTCACCCGCAAGTTTAATTTTAAAATAAAAAGTCATCGTCTTTATTTGGTGTTGATGCCAACAATTTTCGTTTCGTGCACGAGAGAAGAGTGTCAGTCATCAGACAATCAAAATAAACAAGGGAATTTGCGTTCAATGTCTTCATGCCTTGTCGTTGTACGGAACTATCTGGGAAGGGGTCTTGTTATTTTAGAAGATGAAGTGTAAAGAGCTGCTTATGCAAACTTAGATAAGAATTTGTTGTTTAATTTTTGCAAATGAATTGTTCATTGTTTGTGTTTTCTTGCTGTGCGTTTTGTGTCTTGACTTAAGTGGCGACGACGACGTTGTATGACTTGATGAATTATGTGAGTAAATTAACTAAAATTTATGATCGTTCATGAGTAATTAGAATGGTTTAAAGAGACAAGTGTTTATTTCAAACAACACACGATTGTCTTAGGGAGGGTTAAGGCACTGAAGTATGACGGATTTGCTTGTTACTACTACTTCAGAATTAGACTTAAAGAAGAAAAATTGCGACTTAATGATTTTTTGGAAGATAATTTTTCTTTTATAGAAGCAAAAATTCTCATAACAGGTGAAAAGTTGTCAAAAAAGTAATTTCTGAATTTTTTGGTAGTAATTAAAGTTTAACTATTTAACTAAAAATTAAAGAAAAATTTAATGAGTTCTAAACCGCATCTATTGAAATAATAGAAAAGGATAAAATTTTAATTTTTAGACCTTCGACGATCAAAAATTTAGTTGAAAATTCTTTAAAACGGCTATTTCTAAGGTTTTTTGAATTATTTCAAAAATTAAATTTAATTTTAAAATGATAAAAATATTCTAAGACTCTTTTGAGTATTTAAATTAATGTAAAAACCCAAGTGTCATGAAAATTTTGAAAATAAATTCGGAAAAAGTTCAATAAATTACTTTTTAGTAGATAATATACTTCATGAGATCAATTATATAATTTAGTTACATTAAAACTTCAAATTTTTGTCATGAATCATTGATTTTTGGCCTATTTAACAACTTTTTCTCATAATGCATAATGATATTCGGCTATGTTTGACAAAATATATTGAAATTTTTGTTCAATTATATAAATTTGACTGAAAAATTATTAAATTAAGCTTTCGAAAGATAATTTTTTACTTGTAGCTACTCATTAATGATCTTTAGATCTTCTAAAATCAGCAAAATTTTCATCGAACATATTGAACTAAGACAAAATTTTTGCTCAAAAGTTCTGAAAAAATGACTATGAATTTTAATTTTCAGTTAAAAAGCTTAAATTAAAGCTTTTTAATGACAAAATTATTCACAAAATAATTATTTTGCTTAAATTTCATGATTTTTGACAAAAATATTAAAAATTAAAATTATAAATAAAATTAATAAATTTAATTAAATTAAAATAAAAATTAATTAATTTAATTAAATTAAAAAAAAATTAAATAAATAAATAAATTTAATTTAATTAAAAATAAAAATAGCAAAAATTAAATTACGTAAGCGACAAAACTATTCGATCAACACGTTTCCTTATCACAATTATTTTCTTTAAATGTTTTTTTCTCACTTTCGGAAGTATTTAGGTACTCCATCAGTCACGTTCTTCTTTTAAAAATATTATTCTATTGTAACCTTGATAACAATTCTTTGTCTAAATATTTTTTTTTATTAAATTTTTTTATCATCACTTGAATTTTATTCACTTCACAGAACTTTTTAATGTCCTACTCTAACTAATATTTTTTATTTTTTTTTTAATTTATATCGTTACATAATCCGACAATAACATTTTCTACTTTAGTTGCTACTTTTTTTTAACAATTGCTAGCAAGACTTCTTTCATTCACTTCACTTCATTATTTTTTGTTAAAAAAAAAAAAAAAATCTACAGTAGTAATTTTTATTTTTCTTGCGCTTATTATCATTAAGTATATCCATTCAACAACAATCAACAACGACAACGACAGAAAGACAATTAAGCATTATCTTGTAATATGAGAGACAAGTTGTGAATAAATTGATTGAATCACGAAAAAAATAAAAAAAAATTACTGAAAGAATTTGCAACTTTGTGCAAAAAAAAAATGAAAACTTGGAATTTCAAACGAATATGGGTCAATTACGTGTCAATGAAGCGCTTCTTAATTAATTAATCGTCCAGCGTGGGACGTCTTTTAATTATTAGCGAAGAAAATTGTATTTATAAGGGCGAAGCCTTTTAAGGTCTAGCGGCGCGACAAGAAGTAAACAAATCAATATCACAAAAAATTCACACAATTCGTGAGTCATCATTTTTTTTCTTCGGAATTATCACTGACGACGGAACAAAACTTGACTTTACTTGTTCATTTGTTATCACTGTGTGGCATATCCTCTGCGTGTCAGTTTCAGTCAATTGATTGACTTATCCTCCCGACGACTTTGCTGCTGTCTATTTTTAATCGTGTTTATTTATTTATTTTCTGTGTCAAAAACAGAAAAAACGCGAATTTTTTTTAATTTTTTTCTCGCTTTCGATACGTTCGACACGACGGCTTAACCGCAACTGACGAAAAATGAACTGGAATTGTAGTTGTTTGTCTCTCGGTATGGCTGTGAGGTACGTTCAACGTCGTGTATCGTCATTCACCATTTACGGCAACGTATTTTCTTCTAAGCTTTGGCACACAATCCAATGTACGGAGCACGTTTGAAGCGAAAAATCCATGGTAAATGTTCATTTTTCTTGTGCAGTGATAAGAAAAAATCCGATCGAGAGACTTTGTGCTTGCTCATTGGTGTCACGTTAACCAGTTTAATCGTAAAAACGACAAAAATATTAATTTTTCATCTATCGGTGCCATCGATGATGAGCTTTTGCAGGGAAAGAGAATCCATATTACCGGAGAATTTGTAATTTTTCATGCAGATTCGAACGATCGGTAAGCCGTTTATCGATATAAATTACTCTCCAGTTTGCTAACCCAATTAATTATCGAGTGTTTAAAATGTTAGCGATCCAGTTATGGCAAAAAAGAAGTAGTTCTGTACCTATTTTGATGTATGGCTATTCGAAAAGAAGCCACGAGTCACTTTGTTAATGGTTTTATGGTGGATTTGCATAAATATATTGATTCGCGTGTGTGTGCCTGACTAGTTTGATGACATAATTAGGGTCGTTGTGTGACATGGAACACGTGAAAGAGATGGCGACACGTCTTTATTGGATAAGGATTGATGACCGGCAGTTGTAACTTGAGTAATTTGATGAATTTATGGCTTTTGTGGGATTTTTAATTAATGGAATGAATTATTTTTGAGGGATTTGAGTAAAAATGTGGTCAAAAGTCATTAAATTTGAAAAAAAAACATAAATTTGAGCTCATAAGATTAAATGTTTTTATGAAAAGTGCTCCAAAAGTGTAATTTTTTAACCAAAAAAAGCTTTTTTGAGTAAAATATGAAAAATTTTTCATTAAAATTTCAAAAAAATTTAAAAAAAATATTTTTTGAGTCAGAAAAGGACAAAATCTTAAAAGGAAAGACTTAAAATCATTTTTGTGAAAATTCGACTCAATTTTTGATTGACAAATTAACTAAAAGGATGTAAATTCAATATTTTTAGATCAAATTATTTAAAAAAGTGCTTCTAAGGTTCTTTTATGAATAAAATTTTCTTTAAAATTGATCGTATTTTAACAAATTTTCAACATTTTTTAAGTTTTTTGACCATTAAATGTGTATCAAAAATTAAAATTTAATATTTATGGTTCGTAATTTTCATAATTTAATTAAAAATTTAGAAAAAATTACGAAATAAGGTATCACAGAAGCACAGATGTCATTAAATTGCCCCAAAAATTATTTCTGAAGAACGAAAAATTTTTAAATATTTTTTAAAAAGTATCCTCATAGCTTTTTAATGTAATTTTAATACTAAAAACTACATTTTTCAGCAAATTTTGATCCATTTAATTTAAAATTTTTGAAAAAATTATCAAAATGAGCAAAATTTAGTTAAAGAAATTAAAAGTTTTGATTCAATATTTTCAAATTTTTGCCTTAGAAAACTTTTTATGACCCATTTTTACTCAATTATCATTTCAACTTGAAACTCAATTAAAATTCACATCCAATTTTGATAAATTTTCACTCTCTCCATGTCTCCATTAACCCCCAAATCACTTGTTTCCGTGTTCATTTCGCATGAAATTCGAAAAAATTTCATCAACATCTGGGCCTCGTCTCGATTTATTTATATGTTCTACTCCAACTCACTTCCAACGCTTTCTAAAATCAATATAATTTGTATTTAATCCATCATTGTTGTTAACAAAAAAACGACAAACAAAATCGTTAGAGCTCTGCCTGCCATTGTTATGTTGTTATATCATAATCATGCAGTAATCATAATTTCGACATGAAGAAATAAAATCAAGAAGAAGACAATATAATCGGCGTCGTTATGCAAAATTTACAAGTTTTGATCAATTGTAGCGACATGACTCTCACCCATCTATCGCTGAATTTCCATCGTTTTCATCAAAAATGCTCGTTACCGCTATAATTGTCTCTTCTTCTTGATGATCTCGAAGGTGAAATGTTGTTAAAAAAAAAAAAATTAACATGAAAGTAAAAACAATACCGGCTCGCAAAACAATAAATGTGCAATGAATTGTCATGTCAGGGCCATTAAACATCGTTTCATGAACTTTTTTTTTCGGTTTTTCGTCGTAACAATATGATTAATGAGTCTCGTGCGTATCATCCAGCATATGAAAAGTTGAATCATTTCCATTGTTCACATAAAAAAAAATTGAACAAATTATCATTCTAACCACAACGACCGTTCCGTCAATCAATGTCACGAAGCTGTACTTTTATGTTTTATTTGTTTTTTGTAGCCTCGCTTGTTGCTCTAACACTCGCGTCACATGAGAGGATGCACCGCACATTATTGCACAATTTTTTCCGTTCGTTCAATTTCAATTCATGTTTAGACGCTGCAAATAGAGTTAGATGCTTGTACGATGTTGAACTTCCGGACATCGCCGCCATCAAACATCACATGTGTGCGAATAGTGTTTTTTTTTTGCATTGCGCTGCGATTGCAAGAGAGACTTGAACACTCATTCGCGTCAGATGTGAAGACAACCAGAGGCAAAAATTTTGTATTTCGACACGACACGAACATTTAACATAAAATTATGAAAAAGTTGCAAAATTTTCCCATCGATGGGTTCCTATTAGCAACGTTGTTGTTGATATGACGAGTCATTTTGTTGTTACTATAAAGGAATTTAAAAAAAAATGTTTGAAAAAATATTTTTTTAAGTTGTAAAGAATTTCAATTTTTTTTTTTTGCATATTTTTAAGTTATTTAAATGATTTTCGAAAATTTGTGAAGTTTTTCGAATAATTTTCGAAAATATGAAAAGTTCATTTAATGATTTTCGAATGTTTGAGAGGTTTCTTGAATAATTTTCTTGAATAATTTTCGAAAATGTTGGAAGTTTCTTGAAAAATTTTCGAAAATTTGAAAAGTTTCATGAACCATTTTCGAAGATTTTATTAACTTTTGAAATTATTTTCGAAAATCAAGAAATTCATAGAACTATAGTATTCAAAATTTGAACAGCTTAAGGAAAGATTTTCGAAAATTTGAAAAGTACATTGGACGATTTTCGAAAATTTGAAAAGTTCATTGAACGATTTTCGAAAATTTGATAAGTTCATTAAATGATTTTCGAAATTTTGAAAAGTTCATTGAACGATTTTCGAAAATTTGATAAGTTCATTAAATGATTTTCGAAAATTTGAAAAGTTCATTGAACAATCTTCGAAAATTTTAGAAGCTTCGGAAAGTCTTTTCGAAGATTTTGAAACTCATATTGAAAAATTTTCGAAAATTTGAGAAGTTTCTTGAATATTTTTCGAAAATTTGAAAAGTTCATTGAACGATCTTCGAAAATTTGAGAAGCTTCTAGAAAGATTTACGAAAATTTGAAAATTTCATTAAACGATATTCGAAAAAATGGAAAACCTTCTTCAGTTACAAAGCAAACTTCAATAAAAAGCAGACAACGCTAATAAAAATATCGATCTATCAAAGTTTTGTTTGCAACAAAGCTCCATGTGAAGGTCTATCGTTGTTTGCGTAATTTCTCATTGTTACTACCGAGCTCTTGAAGCCCTACACTTGCCCGTTTGCTAGTTGCTGCGAAACACTTTCATTGACACTTGCCATGTAATTATCATTAAAAATTGGAAAGGAATTCATGTCATTGTATTTTTTTTTCTGAATTTTTATTTTTGTATTTATTTTTTGGTCAAGTGAAATTCATACGAGAACGTTCGTCGTCGTCGTCGTTATCGGGTCTTGGTAATTAATTTTACTTTAAAATTGATGAAGGAATGTCTGGAATTGAGAATGACAAAGTCGTCAAAGTCACGTGATGTCGCATAATTGCATCGATCAGAGGATAAGTGACTTGCATGCAACTAAGGGAGCTTGACACCGAAATGCCCCGAAAAAAATTCAAAAGAAATTTCAAAACGTAAAAAAATACGTGAGACTATTTTTTGTAACGTCGCATCGCGTCTCCTTTCCTAATAAGCAGACAAAAATACATTTTTAGAATAACTTATACATTTTTTTTAGTATTTCAAAGCATGAATGAAGTGACGTACCTACTTTCGTGTGTAAATGTGAGGCAGTACGGAAACCTTTGACATCCCATAGACACGATCGAGCAGCAAAAAAAAAAAATAAACATAAAACATTTCCTTTTGATTTCAATTCAATTCAATTCATTGTACTTGCTACGGTCGTTTGTGTAAATGTGTGGATTTCTAGCGAAGCAGCTACCTAGAGTAGTGGTCATTCATAAAATTTCGAGATATAAATGTTTACGGGTCGTCGTTACGGTGTGAAGCGATAACGAGCAGATTTAAAGCAATTAACGAGTAATTGAATTGTGTGTCGAGTGTTTCATACGTAATTCGGGGAATTCGCATGTGGATGGGAGAGAAGAAAAGGTTTCAGATTGACCTTGGCTTGAAGATTTGATGACGGTGTGAACAAGTAGTTTTTAAATTTTTGACAGAAAAAGGTGACAAATGACAGGAAGTTGTCAAATTTGACGTTTAAAAATCAAATTTTGATATTTATCGTGTTTTAACGAAGTTCAAAAGTAATTTTTGGAACATAAAAGTAATTCAAAAGGTCAAAAATGTCAAATTTTTGACATTCGCTGTCAATGTCAAAAGTGACATTTGATAAAAATTGACAATTTTCGATATATAATTTGATGAAATTTTTTGATCTTTTGAGTAAAATAATTTGTAAAATGTTCGAAGATCAGATCATCTGTCATATTTTGACATCTGTCACTTTGACATTTCTTTCAATATTTGAGATTTAAGCCTTTTCAGAGTCGAAATTGAACAACAATTTCTTTTGAACTTAAATATTTGACAGAAAACTTTGAATTTGAGATCTCCTGTCAAATTATGACAAATGTCAATTTGACATTTTTATTGAAATTTGACTTTTTTGAGTGCCTTTTCAATCAAAAATGACTAAAACGCTAATTTTATCTAAAAATTTAAAGGAAAAGTCCTTTTGATTTAAATAATTTGAGCAAAATGTTTGAAAGTAATTAAATTTGTCAAATTTTGACAGATGTCAATTTGAAATTTTTATTAAATTTTGACATTTTTTTTAATTTTAATTGTCAACAAGGTTCATTTTATCCAAAAAATGGTCAAAAAAAAGTTTTATTGTTTCAAATAAGTTATCAAATATGATGAAATTCTTTAAATTTGTACACTTTTGACATCTGTCATTTTGACATTTCTAACAATATTTGTGAATTTTGAGAAATTTTAAAGTAGAAATTGATCAAATTTTTTTTTTGGAATAAAATTTTTGACTTATAACATTAGATTGAGATTTCCTGATAAATTTTGACAGATGTCAATTTGACATTTCTGTCAAAAATTGACATTATGAGAATTTTTTATACAACAAAATGTCAAAAATCTCTTTTGGATCAAAAAATTAGACAAAAAAATGTTTAAAATTTAACTCTTTTTATGATTTTTTAATCAAAATTCATCAAAAATTCTCATTTATACCAATTTTAAAGCTCTCACACCTTCAAGAAACTCTCAAATGTCAAAAAATCACGCACTTCAAAACTTTATTTGCTCACTCATTCTGACTAATTTTTTCTACAATTAGAGCCTTATCTACATATCAGCAGTATATGTACCAAGATTTCCAAGGTGAGCTTGTCATTGTGTATAAATATTTTTTTTTGCATTATCCAAACAAGATAAGAAATGAGATTAGATTCTGCACTACCTCGTCGTTCATGTTCAAGAAGTTGCATAAAAATTAAAAAAAGAAAAATTAACACTCACCTGAGAATAGGAATTCGCCATGATGTTGATGATGATCGGCGTTCGATTGTCGAAGTAACACTTTTATTCAAGAATTTCCCAATTATTTTGTTAATTACAACGAACAGATGCACACACGGTGTGTCGTAATAATTATTTTGAGCGTAAGAAAGGCTTGTTGGGTAATTTGCCAAACATTCACTCGAACACTCGTCGATCAATGGAGGGAGCAAAGTGTTCTTGAAAATCTCAATATTTTCCGTTTGACAGTATAAAAATTTTGTTCCGTATAAAAAAAAAACGGTTTTTGCACTTGTTTTGTTGTTGCGTTGTGTAAATAAATAACTTTTCCCTATTCTCGCTTCTTTGTGTGTGTGTGACTAAGTAGAAAAATTTTCTCGTTTTATTATTTATGACGATCTCGGGCACTTCGGGTTTATCTAACAACACACATTCGTTGGATTTTTTTTTTGTTTCTTTCAATTGACGACAACAGCTTCTCGCGAGAAGTAGTAAATTGGATGATTGCTTCTTTTGCGAGACGACGATACGCGGATTTGGGACCCGCGGAGGCACTTTTTCACGTCTGGAACGGCAACGATGGTGATTCACTTGTGCGCGACACTCTCTTGCGCGTCTCTCTCACTGAAAATGCCAAAAATAGCACATAGTGTTTATTTGTTTTTCACTTATTTTTGTTGTCGTTTTTTTTTTTGCTGCTTTGACTTGTATTTTGCGTTACTACAAATGGCAGACGACGACTGTGCTCTACAAGTGTTGCTTGTGTGTGATGGAATTTTTGCGAAATTACGGGACCAAGGATGCACTTTTTCGAACGAAATACATCAAAATCTCGTAGAAGCCGGACTCGGGGCGACTTTTAGCGCAAAATTAACATAATAACGGCGCAGAAAGGGCACGAAAATGGCTAAATTGTGGACCAAAAAAATTAACGTCGTGAATCGGGGGATCGGAACCGTTTCGACTGCTCTGAATCGAAAAGCGGAGGATCGAAATCCAGGTTGAGACGAATGAAAATGATAACCAACTGTCATTTTTTAACAATTTGCCGTTTGCTAATTCAATTTCAGGACTCAATTAGCAAAAAGGCGATTTTTAATATCAATCCATAACACACAAGTCCCCATAAAAATCTCAATTTTTCGGTATAAATCTCGTGTTTTGCGTGCAATTAGATGCGCCAGCTGCCGCAACGAGCTCTTCTCATGCGCTAAACCAGGAAACATCAGAGGTACTTGCGCGTTTTCGGCGTTTTTCGTGAAAGAGTCTCACGGCGAGACGACGCGCCGCTTGTAAACATTCACATAATCTGACGAAATTTTCTTTTTCTCCGTCGCAGAACACAAACCAAAAACCGAATATGGACAACTTGGAGAGTTTGAGTGACGAGGAACTCCGGTTGCGTCTCCTGCAATACGGATTTCCGAATTTACCTGTAACCTCGACGACGCGAAAGATCCTCATCAAAAAGTTGCGCCTGCAAATCAACAAGGAACGCGGCAAGGTTCGGAATGACACGAGCATCGCAACGAGTTTTTCTTCCGAGGAGGAATCAGATTCGCCGGATTCGTCTCGCATTAGTATCAAGAGCCGTCGAACAACAATTACGCCAAAGTCGAATTACTCGACGTCGTCGGCGACGAAGAAGGATCGGGACTTTGCGATGCCCGTAACTCCATCCCCGACAAGTTACGGGAGGACTTCGACGCGTCCCACGCGATACAGCAGTCAAAATATTCACGTGTCTCCGTTGATTCAAGGCGATTCGGACGACGAACCGGATTCTTTTAATGGATTCTCGCCCAAAAGTGTGACAGCCAACTCGACAATTGACGAGAGTACGCGAACAAATGGCTTTGACAGTCCCTCGATAGCCGATTTGCGGAAACGTTTCATGATGATTCGCAACGAAACCATCAATAATAATCGGAAAACGATGAATGGACCTTGCGGGTAAGTAATTTTTTGTGATTTTTCATTAAAAAAAATTAATAAATTTTATTTTTTAGTACTTTTTCATCGTCAACATGGACCCCGTCGACATCGACGTACACCACACGAACCACGATGCCCGCACGTTCGATCGAAAATGATATTGTGTGCCATGCGGAGCCCGTACCGGAGCAACCCGTGAAGCCATTCACCGTCGCAATTGCGAATCTCGTGAACAAACTCGACGAATATTACGGCGTCAAGCAGACTTTTGTGCCATGCAGCTTGCTGAGTATCTTGATTCTATTTTTTGTCATCATCGGCGGCATGTACATGACAATTAGCCCGGATATCAAGAGTGCGTTGGTAATTGACTCGACAAAATACATTTTTTGCGAGGATTTGCCGTCGTCGATCGCCACACAGGATTGCATTGAAAGAGCCGCCCTTGAACCAACACTCGATTTTATCAGCAAAATCATCACGGAACTACAGGATCGAGCGATTTTGCAAAAATGCGTCGATTCGGATCATCCTTTTGTGATGTCACCGCGCGATATTATCACATATGTCTTGGAAATGGATGCCAGTTCGCACGTTATTTCGATCATGAAACATTTGCACAATGCCCAGTACTTGATTGGACTGAATCCGCAATGGAAATTAAGGAATGTCGATCTTACCGGAAGACCTATCACGATGGAACAAACAATTTTTGGTCGTGACATGGAAACTTCTTGTCTTGCGATGCCAGAGCCAGTTTTGCCAATGTCTTGCATTTTGCGGAATAAATTCCAGAAATTCTTCGTAATTGTGGGATTGTTAGCTCTAATTTCGGCAATCGTTTATTTGATTCGTTTGACATATGTTTACTTCAAAATGCGAGCACAAGCGAGAAAAGATCAGGTTAACGCCATAATTAGCGATATTACGTCTGCTGTCATCAAACAAGGGATGCGAGCGAAAACCGACCCGAATGAAGATCCATGCATCGTGGTTGCCCATTTGCGAGATAATGTTATCCCCGTGACAAAACGTCGCGAATTCGAATGGGCCTGGATTGAAGCGATGAAATTCTTGGAAGCGAACGAGAGTCGAATCTCCTTCGAAGTTGGAAATCGCAACGGAGAAGATTGCAAACTGATGCGATGGATTGATCCGTCAACCATTACGCCGCACAGCTCGCCAAATACGAGCATCGCAAATAATTCGACGGAAAGTCCTTTTGCACGCCCCTCGACCGTATCTAGTGTCAAGTCGTGGCAAGGCCCGGCGTTTGACAAGCAAAACAAAATCAAAGATCCCCCAACTCCCTGCCTTAAAATCCGTCAAATGTTCGACAAGTATGACGCGAACGATCCAACGCTCAAGCAAGTCATCCAGGATGCCATTTTGGCGAAAGTTGGCAACACGTGTCGCATCTACGACGTGCAACTCGATACGGCATCGTGTTGCGTTTATGTGCGCTGCGCTTCCGAACAAGATGCTGGCATGGTACACGACGAGATCAATGGATGGTGGTTCGATAATAGACTCGTTTCGATTAAATTTTTGCGATTGGAACGATATTTGACGCGTTTTCCGGCAGCGGCGCAAGCAGCTTGTGTCTCGCTTCGACCCACCTCGCTTGCCTCCATACAAAATCTCGCGTCAAACAACAATAAAGGGGGCTCGCACGTGACTACCAATGGAGATGACGACGATTCGAGTGATCAGTAAATGCGCGAGATTTGCTTCTGCAATGTCAGAATTATCAGAAAAAAACAAGAAAAAATTATAGTTGATGAAAATTAATTAAATGAGAGATAGAAGAAAATATTATTATTAAATTTATATATATTAAAGTTTCGTTTTTAACAATTTTTATTATTATTTTGTCACTGTAAATTTAGATATTTTTAAAACTGAGGCAAAAAAAACTCAGATAAAAGAAAAAAACACACACACACTTAGCAAGAGAGACGACTACTAACTTAATAATATTAATATTTTTTAATGTTTAATCCTTAAATTGCTGTTAAATGTAAGTTGATCATGTTTGGACAAAATGTTTTATATATACACACAAAAAAAAGAAGAAAAATAAATAAATTATAAAAGATTTTTCCTATTTTCACAGCACCAAACCAAACCAAATCAAGCAGGATATCAAATCTACTGAAGAGAGTCAACATGAAAAATATCAATTTGAAAATACGAAGAAGGAAATTTGGTTCATTTGGACATATTTGATGCTATTGGAGTTATCAAACGCCTATTGCTTAAAAAATTTTTGGACTCGAAGATAAACTTGTGAATACTGAAAAGTCTTAAATAGCTTCTATTAATTCAGTTGGAGTATCAAAGTTTTCCAAATTTTTTGATAATCCCTTCAAAACTTTACGTCACTGGAATGGCAAAGAGTATTATTCATAAAAATTAATATGAAAATCAAAAATAGAGTAACGCGAAGCTCGAAAGATCTGCACGTCAATTCTCGCCTATTTGTTGAAAATGGAGGCCTGGCGCCCATCACGAAAACGTCTATCGAATTCAACGCATTGAATGACGAATTCAGAAACACTGGCTTTTTGGATATTTTTAAAAGAGAACTGAAACGAAGTATTTTTGAAGAGAGCTATGTTTCTAATGAATTATCTCCTTTTCATTGAAATTAAAATTTTTAAAAATTTTGTTGATGAATGAAATTCTTTTAAATTTGTCGAAAAATTTCAAGAATTATTATTATCGAATGTTTTATTATTAAACTTTTTTAATTTTTTTATTTAAAATTTCTTTGGATTTTAATGACTTTTTAAGATAATTTCAAATTTGATGACATCTTAAGATAATTTCAAAACATTTTCAAAAATAAAAAAGGTAAACTAAATAAAATAAAAAAGTAAACTCGATTTATAAAAACTATATTTGATAATAATTGCATAGAAGTTGATTTTTTTGTTTAAAACTTCATAAAAATTAAATATTTTATCGTTTTGAAAGATTTCACTTACAAAAATTTCGAAGAACTACGTGACAGAAGCTTTGAATATATAACGAAGCCGCATACTCCCAAATGCCAAAAACATTCGCTAAAAACCTTTTCGATTTGAAAAACTTAGCAAATCGACGAACCAAATGGCGACAATTCGTGAACTACCTTTGCTCAAAATAAGGACAGGCTCAAAATTTTAGACGAGAAATATTACAAAAATTGAAATTGAAGCAATAACGGCTCATTCAAGAGTCGCTAATATCGATTTTTGCTCTGTTCTATTTTCCATCGGCGGCAATTTTCCACATACCAACCGGTTTTCATTTTCCATCCTACCATACCTCCATAGAAACACGTACCGTACATGAGTTTTCATTTTCCGCCCGCTCATACCTCCATCGACACAAGTACCATGCATGCATTTTCTACGACTTTTATTGATTTTTCCATTCATTTTGTCTAATCGTCAACATTGTGTCGTCATCGTTTTAGACAAATCACGTCTCTTCCAGAGGAAAAACGCAGTAAAATCCGTAGAATTAGCATTTTTATCGCAACAGTGTTAGAATAGTGCAGAAGTGAGAGTGATCTTCCACACACACACACGAGAAACGAGACGAGACGAGAAAATTATTGCCTCTGAAAGAGAAATTTCTTCGGGTGAAAAACAAAAAGAAAAAAATCAGGCAGAACAAGAAAAGTTTTGCATGAAAAACACAAAAATATTCCCCAAAGAGAAGAAGAGATAGCAGTGCAAAAGAAATTTTCTTGGCAGCACTCAGTGTGTGGTGTTTTGTGAGTGAGCTGAGAAAGTATTCGTTCGACTTTTTTGTATTTTTTTTTTCGTACGTGTGGGAAATTTTTCTGCTGGGAAAGCAAACAAATTTTTGTGTAAAAAAAAATATTTATATCAGACGAAAGGAAAATGACATCTGTGGTGTTGAAGAGTTTGTCGATTCTCCTGGGATTGTTCTTCATCTTTATCGGAATCATCAAACTTACGCCGTACATCAGCAAGGATCTGCACAAAGATTTGGTAAGTTGGCGTGAGACTCGCAGTGAAAAGTCAAAAAAGGTGTCTCTTGAGTCACTCTTGATTTTTGTGTGGATTTTTTTTTATTTCATAAACAAGATTTTCGTATCACTTGTGTGAGAGGAGCGTCTGTTGACTTTTTGGCAAAGAACAAGTGTCTACTCATTAATGACGTGTTGTTTTGCCATATAGACCTAGAGACAAAATGCATCATTTGTATACATTTTGGCATTCCGGGGGAAATTTTTTCAACTTAAGGCGCCATTTTTCATGTCTGTCTGTGCTTTTGTCTCTTTATTTCGACTTATTTTCATCTAATTTGGTCAAAAATGAAGTTGGTAGATGATCGCCGGCATAAAAATCCAATTTTTTGGGGTTATCCATTAAAATATTTCTTAATTCTAACAAAACAGATTTCTTTAAATTACAAGCTGAGACATCATTTGAACGAAAAAGCACTAAAAATCGAAAAATTTAGAAGAAAAAATTAAAAATTTTAGAATTATTTTCAGTAAAAATGACTTACCTTGACCTCACGTATCAAATTTTATCAATTTTTTGCAAGTTTTTGGTTAAAAAGCGCGTTCAAGACATCAAAGAGATCTCAACTACTACAAAGAAAACAATTTTAATTGGTTTAAAAATAAACAAAGTGACCAACTGTTGTGTGTTGATGCAAAACAATGTAACTCCCTGTCTCGTGCATTCAAAAATTTAACAAAATATTTTGTCTTTCCAGCGTAAGCATTACGTCAAATATGCAAAAGTGTTCCCGATCGCATCATTTTTCGACATCAAGATCCCCTCAAAGTGGTATCGACGAGTAATTGGCGGTCTCGAAGTTGTCTGTGGAATTTGTCTCGCCCTCATTCCGCATCGTAAGTTCCTTTTTTCCTCTAATTTCCATCAAAAAACTAATTTTTTGATCAATTTTTAGACAAAATCAAAAATGCTGCCAACATCACGTTGCTCAGTCTCATGCTCCTGGCTGTGTACTCGCATTACATGGTGAATGATCCCTTTGAACGTTGCGGGCCCGCACTCGTTTTCACCTTTATGCTTGGCGGGCGTCTCGTGATATGGTACCAAACTGATCGCCGCGAGCGACTTGCTGCTCAGGCAACGACCAATGGCGTGAAACAAGATTAAAAATGCTCAACTGAAAAAAAAAACTAACAGCAATGATGCCAAAATACGATTAATTAACACAATTTTTACACAAAAAAACACATGAGCAACACAAGATGATGAAAAAAAAGTGAAAACAAGATATTCTAAAATTTCATGAAAAGAAAAAAAATGGAAACGAATTTTTTTGTAGAGCGAAACGACGAGTTATTCGAAAAGAAAAAAAAATATTAAAAGAATAAGGAAATTTTTTTTGCGACAGAAAATCAATTATTTTGACAAGTCACCAATTTAGCACATTTAGATGGAATTTAGATCTTTTTTTGCTAGGATTGAATTTTTGACAAAAAAATTTAATTAATTACTTAATTGATTCTCAGTAAATTTAAACGTAAAATTATAACAGCACAAAGAAAATTGAATAGAAAAAAAGTGAATAAATAATTAATAAAGTGAACAGCAATTTTAAATAAATTTAAATGGAATTTTTGAAAAAAAAAATTAAAATAAAGAAATTTTGAAATAATGGCTTCAATGAGTTAAATTTTAAATTAAATTTTAAAATAATTTTTTCTTAAATAATTTTTTTTTTCAATTTATTTCCAATCTATTTTCATTAAAATTTTATTTTGATTTTTTCTAAAGCTTTATTTAATTTTTTTATAATTTTTAAATTTTTTCAAATTCATTTTTAATCTCTTTTCATTAAAAATTTATTTTGTTTTTTTTAAATAATTTTTTTTTTGATTTTTTTTAAATTATTTCCAATTTATAAATTCAAAAAAAAAAAAAAAAAATGGAAAAAAAATTTAAAAATATTAATTTAAACATTTTTCGAAAAAAAAATTTAATATTTTATTTTAGAAAAAAATTAATTAAAATTTTTTAAAATTTAATTATTTAATTAATTATTTTATTTAAATTAAAAAAAAAAATTAAATTAATTTTTTATTTAAAAAAAAATAAATTACTTACCTTTGCATTTAACGTCAAAAAATTGTCAAAAAAACTTTCGCTAATTATTCTTGTGATGCAAAACTCCTTCTCCTTCATATTAATAGATCCAAACATGATAATTTTCCTCGTATTCATGTGGCTTCTCGGGACAATCCTTTATCAAATTTTCGTGAATTCAAACCGAAACCAAGTTTTCATCGTCGTACGAGATAATCAACAAGAAAATCCAAGAACAAATCCTCAATTAGAGCTTTCAAGAGATGAACTTTCAGCAGAATTATTTAACGATTCACGTGTTGACGAGGTTGCAATGGCTGGTCAAAGCTGTAATCCTGGAAAAATAACAATAAATCCATGGTTTAACTTCGTAAGACATTTTCGTCGAACATCGTGTGGCATTCGACAAACTGAACTTATGCAAAGAGCCGCCGAAGTATGGCGCAACATGAGCGAAATTGAGAAAGAACCGTTTAGAAGAGCAGCCAGAGACTCAAAATCGCCGTTGAATGATTCAGGAAACGAGTCTCAAGAGAAATAAATGTCTAAAAATAAATTCAAAAATAATTTTTAAAAAAATTTCGAAAATTTTTAAACAAAAAATTACAAAAATTGATCCCAAATTACCTCAAATTTCATTAAAATCCTCAAATTTATCGTTTTTTTATGAATATCAAGTATCAACCATACGTTTGTTTGTGTCCCGTGAATAACTACTCTCAAAAAGTGACTCGTTCATGACAAAACTGAACAATATTTGAACAAGTGTTTCCTAATTTTCTAAAATCCACATAATCCAAGTTGCTTTTTCGACTTTAGTTCATCTGGAAACTTCATTCTGTCAAGACACTTCAAGATGCGATTCCTAATTTTGCTCATTTTCTACTTTTTTTCAAGTCCTCAGGTAAGATTTTTCTAATTTTTTCATTTTTTTCCTAAAAAAAAAAATTTTTTTTTATTAGTTGACTGAAAGTCGCTGTCCCACAATCGCTTACGAAAAAGACAACTTCCGCTGGGTCTTTCCTCGCCGTGACGCAGCTGCCCGCTATGACCTCATCGAGCCAATGCACGCTTTGAACAAACACGTTTTCCACAATATGCAAATGTACATCGACTTATTCCGCGCCACGAATGCAAAACAAACGGAAATCTCGTCAAATCCGTTGCGCATCATGCGTCTCTCGAACGAAAAGCTCTCCGAAGTCTACGAACATGTTGTCACGGAAAAACTTTTTGATCTTGCCGAACCCGTTTATCAACTTTTCAATATTTCGCGTCGTGTCACGGACCAAGTTAGCAACGCCACGATGTTTTCGCTCATGATGTACAAGCAATTCAGCAAATTCATCAAAGATTTCACGGATTACGAGGGTTTGTGGTTCCAAAATGCCTTCGCCGACTTGTTTGAAGAGACCGAAAACCGGATTGAGCCTTATTGGGATCTTAAGACGCCATTGAAGGAATGCGCCAAATACTCGTTCAGCGAAGGATTTAAAGTTGCGGAGACATTATATGACGAATACGCGGATTGCGCTGCCGAAGAGATGAACAAAACGGACGAAGGCATCAATAAATTCCTTGCTGAACTGACAAATTTTGAAAATGAAGTGCACGAGGCGTTGTACGTGACTCCGATGAAGTGTATCCAGCAACGGTTGAAGAACGACCCGATCGCATGTCTCAATAGCTTGCATTCCAAAGACTTGGGAGCGTTTTTGAAAACGGCAGAAATCCAGGAAGCAGCGAAAAAAGCTCGAGATGATTCGTTGAAGCGACACAATCGATGTGCAAGTGCCGCCACACAAAAATCCTTGAAAGGCATCAAACGAGTTTATTCGAATTTTGTCCTCTGCTTCGTTGCGCAACACAAAAAACGAGAAAGTTCCGTGAAAGGCATCAATAAACTCTTGCTCCATGTCTTCGAGGAGGGATTTGATCAGTGTCCAGCATTGAAAGGGGCTTCCGCGTTCTGCAGCACCTGTGGGAACAAAGAAAATTGAAGAATAAATGTAATTTAATACCTTACCGACCCCCATTCCTTTCACTTTCGCCGCGAAAATTCTCCTCAACCAACATTTTCCATCGAGTACGTTGTCTATAAATTTTAAAAAGAGTCAATTGTCCACACGAAATACACGACACACAAGTTACTCAGTCTCTTTTTTTCAATTTCTCCACATTTCTCGGCACAACAGAGACCAAGTCTGAAGTTAGTGCGCAAAATACCTTCATTCAAGACACATTGTGCCTCTTAACGTGACGAACGCGCGACGACAGCACCATGGACTAACACATTTTTCGTGTATTACATAAAAAAAATCGGGAAAATGTGGCAAAAAACTTTACGATATAGTAAATATTTACGATATGGAGCTCCTTTGTACATGGCTGCGTGCATGAAACGTGAAGGCCACGACTTGGCTCGACGTCGAATGTAACTGATTTGCTCCGTTCGTGTGTTGCTTAGAAGTTAGTTAGTGTTAGAAAGCGGTGGTTACATGTCGCTTGGGTTTCTCCAAGTGATTTTTCGTCGTTGTTTTTTTTTCTCGGGGAAAGGAAGGAAAGAATTTGTGTAAATAATTCCTGAAAATGTGATAAAAAAAAATAATTAAAAAAAAATATTTTTGTGATAAAAAAAATATTTAAGGATACTCACGGAATTTTTAAATAATTAAAACATAAAAAATTTGTTAATAAAAAAATAATAAAAAAATCAAGTCATCCAAAATGAGTCGAAGGTGAGTTTAACTTTTTATTTTTATGAAACTCAATAAAATTTAATTGACTTCGAGGAATACAAAAGCCATAATTGTTAATGAATTTCGCGCTTTCCATTGTTGCCTTCCTTCGAGTCCTTCGCCATGACAGACAATAATACTATTCAACAAAGTCGTTTAACTTTTTCAAACAATAACAATAAAAAATGTAGATAATTGACTCGCATGTTTAACACTCAATTTTTTAGATTCATTAGAGATACCACGAGGGAAAATTGAGTTTTGATTAGTGGCATAATTGATTAACGAGTCTATTAAGTTGTCTGTTTTGCATGTGTTGCTCTTGAAAATGTTGCAAAGTTTAATTGAAACTTTTTTTCACATGTTACGCTTTTGGATTAAACTAAATTAATTTTTAATAATGGCGAACGCATCTCGTTTAGATTATATTTTTAGGTTCGTTCGATGAGCTCAAATTTGTAAATTCGTCAGATTTTTCTAATTTTTAAAGATTTTTCTTTATTTTATGTGAGATTTTGAGAAATCATAAAACAAAAGAAAAGAAAATAAAATTTTATTCAGTAAAACCTTTTAGTACTTTGAAAAAATTTAGTAACAAATCAATTTTAGATACATTTTCATGAACTTTTGAATTTTTCTTTATTTTTATTTTATTTTTGTTTTGTAAATATTTTATTACCAAATATATTTTTTTATTGCAAATGTTTTTTTTCTTTAATTTATTTTCAAGATTTAATTTTCATGTTTAGAAAATATTTTTAAAAATTTTTCTTAAATCTTATCGAACACAACTCTCTGGTTCTGTGATGATCTAAATAAGTTCGTTCGATAGACTTGACTTAATGAATTGTTAGTTTTTTTTATAATTTAATTTTTTTCTTTATTTTTACTGTTTTTAAATAAAAATAAGATATAAATAACTTAATACCTACATACGAAATTTTGAAAAAATTAAAAAAATTCGCCCAATTTTAAGAAAGTAAAAATTTCAATTTTTTTTGAAAAATGATCTTAATGTTGAAAGGCCAGATTTTATGATCTAGATATTCGATTAAAAAGTCTTACTTAAAATTTCAATTTATCAATTTAGGATTTTAAGCCTTTCGAACAAATCTGTTCAAAATTTGATCTAAAAAGCTTCGTTCGATAACCTCATCTCACCCTTTATTAATTTTTTTCTCCAAATTCACGGAAATATTAATAAATTCAACTAAAAATGTAGTTCATTCCAAAAATAGAAATGACATTGACGAAAAAACCGCCAATTAACCTGATTATCTTCTCCGTATCCTCTGAACTTGTACACCATTTATATTTACAACATTTTCCATTTTGTCGTCTTGTCAAATCAAAATCACACCACAATTACACGACAAGCGACACTCAAAAAGTTACGATTCTTTTTGTTTTATTTATTATTTCTTTCAGCTTTTTTGTTTGTTCACCTATTTCCTTTCGTATTAAAAAAAAGGCTCTCCTCCTCAAACGACGTTCATCATGTCATTTGCATCTATTTAACCTACATTAACCTGCTCCAACGGCACAATAACAACAAACGAAAAAAAAAGTAAAATTTTGTAACGTAAACACGACGAATCGATGCAAAAACTAATAATGGCATAAAATTACCAAAAAATATTCAGCACCTGTCACCCTTGAAAACGACGAAAATTACTTCCTTCGTAGCCGAGATTCTTATCTGATAGTGATACGCCGTTATTGTTGTTATTGTTCTGTTATTATGAGCCTTAATGTCCTTCTATGACTTTTTTTTCTTTCTTTTATGATGTCATTTTTGGTAAAGTAGACGATAGAACTCGCAATGGCTTTAAATCACACAAAAACATGAAATTTTGAGTAACATGTGATGATTATGGATGACACAAGAGTTGTTTATGAACTTAATGGGACAACAATGTTTTTCATTTTAGTACGAAGCTTGTTGAAATGTTGACCATGCGATTTATTAAGTCACGCGACTGAAATTTTTTATTTTGTTTTTATTAAATTTTCGAACGAACCTAAGAAAATTTTTTTTCGGATCAAGTAGGTTCGTTCGAAAGGCACTCCAGACGGATACCTGTCAAAAAACGGAAATTGTCAAACAGTCGAAGAATGAAGCTCGACACCGGCTATTAAATTTGCATAATTTTTTTGTCACGAGTCCGCAGATACGAAAGTTTGATAAGATTTAGAAAATAGAAAGAAAAAACTTACGTGGCTCGTGACAATATCGTTTTTAGGTCAAAGTCGCTGATAAATGTCTTCCTTTGTGACGATTTTAATTAGTGGCTTGCTGTGTGTCTGTAGATTTTAATCGAAAACAAACTTTAATTGGGTCAAAATGGAAAAAAATGTACCACATTTTAAATTATTAATCAAGTTTATGCGCTTTTGATGACGCAAGCAGTGAGCATCTGTCCATCAGTCACCCGCGACGCAATTTTAAATTCAATTTCACATCAAATATAAATGAATTTTCCCACGAATTACCGTCTTTACGCTGGGCAGTTCTATAATTATCAGTCATGATACTCAATAAATCACTTTGATTTTCCTTCTTTTCTTTCGTTGTTTGTCCGTTCCTGCTAAAAAAAAAGTACACACCTGCAAAAAATGACCTTCAATTTCACTTTAATTTAAAAAAAAAATTGAAAAAAAGGAAAATCAATTATCCCTCGTAACTCACATCATCATAAATTTGCAGCAAATCCATGAACGGCAAATATTTGCTAAGTAATTGAATTTAGTGTGTCATGAAAGGGAGGCTCTTACACGGAAATAAATCAAATAAAAAGGCTGTTCAAGGCTTAATAATCAGTGTTGCTGTCATAAAAAACGATTATTATCGTAAAAAATCCTTTTGCCAATTAACAAATGAATCTGCTAAAAAATTCGAACCAGGCACCTCCATCGACTACAACGTTGCAACGCGTTGATGAGTCTAAAATAAACAAAATTTCGTTACTTTTGTCGGTATGTGGGTCAAAAACCGAAATTTATGGATCTAGATTAGAATAATGTGGAGAGAAAAAAGTTTAGTGTTTCAAGAGCAATTGCGATAAATAGTAAGAGTGTGTTGAGTGAATGAATTTCTCATGCAATCAAAACAAACATCTTAATTATTTCGCTCATTGGTAATGCATATGCTACTTTTTATGCGAGAAATTGGGACTAATTGAATATTTTTTGTGTTTTTTGATAAGGTTCTCGGAGGAGGAAGTAATTTTAATGGAAAAGCGTTTGACAGGTGAACTAATTTTCGGTAAAATTGCATATTTTTGATAAATTTTCCGATTTTTTGTGGAGTTATAATTATTTTTGAATGATTTTACATGGAAATTAAAGTTCATTTATTGTCAAAATATTTTCTTAAAAAGATTTTTAAGACTTAAATGTCATTTGAAAAAAAACTTTGAACAAAAATTTGAAAAAAAATTGGAAGTCTACAAAACATTTTAGAAAGAAAAAATTGAGCTAAAATTTTTAAGACTCAAATGTAATTTTTAAGTCAAAAATGGAATAAAAAAATATAAAAATTGATTTCAAAAAAAAGAAGATTTAGCTAAAAATTTTTACTTTAATGTTATAAAAACCTTGATAATTTAAAAAAAAAACTTAGAAAGACAAAATTCTTAAAAAATTTAATGAAAATTAGCTTTTTTAAAAAAATTCTAACATTTTAAAATAAATTTTTTAAACATTCGGCTCCTAAAATTGATCAGGAAGCTCTCATATAGCTTCTTTTATTCAAATTTAACATTTTTTTGTGGATAAAATTAATTTATGGACTCACTTCATCAAGATATAAGGCGCCTCCTTGCAAGTTTTATGGATTTCTCATGCAAATTCTGACTTAACCTGACTAAAAAATCTCCATCAGTTACTTTTCATCAGCCAAATCGCTCATTTTCTGTGCCTGGCACGACGATTATCATCATCAATAAAAGCACAGCTCTCCTTTAAAGTAACTTCTATCGAAAGCTCATGTGACAACAGCAGGATGACCATCAATTTTCATGTAAAATCATTCAAAAATGCTTATAACTCAATCGTTTCCGAGCATCCTTGTCTGTTTTAGCAACAATCAAAAATAAATAATTGGTTGCTAAATACGGTTTCAGTAGAGTGACTCGCTTCAAACGTCATTTCATACCAAATAAAGCCTTAGAGGCAATTTTTCACCCTAATTGACTCCCCTTGTTGTCTCTAACGGCACATTAAACGAAGTGCATTGCCATAAACTTGACTCCATTGGAATTGTTTGAAAATTCCTGCAACTCTGCAAACTAATAAACAAACAAAACGCTTTACTATCGTTTCCACGATAAGGATCAGTTGCGATTTGAGCATTGAAATGCACGGACCATCATCGGTGCGCCTTGAAATCTGTTGAAAATTGAATAGAAATTACTTCCGAAAGTTACTTGAACCGCAATTTAAAGACAATTATCGTAAAAAAAGTTCCAAAAGTGCAAATGAAAAATTAATTACAATCATTAAAGGAAAAAGTAATTAAAAATTTCTATTTTTACCATTTTTATTAACGCTCCGGCATAAAAAATTTCCCTTAAAACAAAAAATTCCTGCCAATTCCCTGTTTGATCGATAATGTTAATATTGCACAAATTCCCCCACAACTCCCGTTATTTCCTTCAATAATTTGTTTTTTTATAATTTTGGTGAGTTGTCAAGTGAACCGCCCAATAGCGTGCTGCAATTTAAAGTTTACATTTTCTTACATCGAAGTGAAGTGAAATTTTTTGGTGCAATTTTCGGGCTCCAATTACATTAAGTACTGCAGAAAAGTGCTCGTTAATGGTCGTTCAGGTCATTTGCGGTTGAATATTGATTTCAAACACACTTTCTCACGATGTTAATGACCCAAATAATTCGTTGTGAGCACGTAGCTACAGGTTTCTTTCGTTAGTTACTTTCGTAAAAGCAGCAATAGCGTCGTTGTTACTACGAGTTTCTGTACGAGTAGAACGTTTTCCGGATCCACGGAAATTATGGAGGTTCCAAATTAATGGAAATATTTTAGACTGTTTTCGGTATTTTAGTTGATAATTTTTTTTTGTTCAAATTTAATTTTTTTCAAGGATTTAAAGTTACTTACCATCGTTCCACAAATTAGTTTCAAGGTTAAAGCTCTCCAAACCCTTTTTTATGACTAGTCACGATATCAGCGCCTCACCACGTTTACTACAAAACATTTGATTGATATGTTAAGGAAATTTGTAGCAAATGACCACGACATTTATTTTTAAATGACTCTGCATGAAAATTATTTTTAATATTTTTTTTCTCCAACTTTTTTTTCCACAGAGGAACTGGTAGAGACGACAATAATTACTATTATGATTTCTTTCGACGACAGAGGTCAATATCAGAGACTCATTATCCAGGTAACATTGAACCACTTTTAAAGCCGTGTCATAAAATCCGCGATAAGCTACACGAAATTTCGTTTCAGAACGCCAAAACAAAGTAGTTGAGGACCGTTTTGTCGAGCTAAAGTATCCACATGAGGTTGTGCCGATAGACGATCTCCATTACTATCGTCGACGAGCGTTGCCAGGTACCTTTTTTGGTTTGTAACAACACCGCACTTTGTACAAAAATGTTCACATATGCACGAATTATGTGACATTAACCAAGGATTTTTTGCTAAAAATTATTTTTTTTTTTAGATTTGAGACAAACTAACTTTAAGTTGCATGACAGCCGATCAGAGCCTTCCATCCCCAATGTAAGTGAATATCGTAAAAACTACCAACCGCTTCCGCCGATTACTCGCCCGCCCATTTTGCGTCAAGCTACCTCATTGAAGTTGGATCAACGGGGAAATCCAATGGACAATTTTCAGTCAGAGGCTAGTGCAAAATACATTCCGTACTCGACAGAAGATTTAAGGAGGTAAATTTTTTAATTTTTTATAAAATTTTCTTTAAAATTGATTTAAAATTACCTCAGATCACGCCAACCAATCATCAAAAATCCGGATCAACTAAAATACAGCGGAAGTATAGATTTGTTTCCCGAATTTCGTGAATCTGGCAAAATGTATGATTCGTACTTACCGAAGAAAATTATTCGTCCCGAGCCTCTTCCCGCTGAACATTATCAAAATGGAACGTGCCCAAGTCCGCATAAGAAGCCGCTTTCTCGTCCGGCATCACAATGCAAAAATCGCATCGAAAAATGTCATCTTTCCATGGAGGGCGAACGTAACTTGTCGCCCGAATATCGATCAAAGTACGTCACACTGCCGATGGAACGTTCCAAAATCATGCCGCAAACGAGTCATTTATCACTGCAAGGTCGTTTTCATGGCACACCCGCTTATCAGGAGCATTTCCCGGAATACAATCGTTACTCGAAGAAACCATCGATTCGCAGGCCTGACAATTTGCACATGTCGGGTCACATGAACGGCAAAGCTGAGTATTCGGAACGATTTCATATACCAGATTACAGTTGTTTCGAGAAATCCGCATCGTATCGCAAGGCAGATAATTTAAGACCAACGGGAGATTTTTCCAAAGAACTTCCGGAATACTATGAAAGCTACAAGGATTATCATATCACATCAAAACCCGAAAAAGGACGTTGTCGAGATCCGTATTTTAAACTTACAGGCGAGACTGATTGGCATCCAGAATATCGGTAAGGAAATTTTTTTACCTGAAAAAAATAAATTTTTAATAAAAATTCGTGTTTTAGTGAAACATATACCGATTTTCCGCGCTCTCGTCCCATCATCAAGCGTCCCGAGTCGAACATTCGTCTCGCGAATGCCGGTACAGCATCTCCCAGTGGTCGTAAACTAAAAGCTTATCAAGCAGCGAAGCAAGAAAACAACCCATTTGACTCCTTCAAAGACTATTTGTGCCAACCTGAGGTCCGTAAAGCGCAACATTACAATTTGATACGTGCTCGTCCTCCAACTCGTGGCTCCGGAAGCGGCGGAATGAAGCAGAAACGATTTATCGACGAATCAAAGTTACCAAAATCGCCACAAAAACCGGTTATTCCTCCGCCGGAAGAAGATATCATCACGGGAAAAACTCCTCCGCCAAAACCAAGACCAGAAAATCCGCCATTTGCCTTCTGCGTTGAAGATTTTGATCGAAAGAAGGAAAAAGAAGCTGCCAAATTTGGAAGAAGGCAGAATTTGGCGCCTGATGATTACAGTGAAATTCGTACGAGAACAAGAGTTATCGAAGGAAATCCAGGTTATGTGCAAAATACGATGAAATACAACAAAAATGTGAAACAATCGCATGAATCATACGAAAGTGCTGTCGATAAGAGACGAAAAGCGCAAACTTTGAGTCGAAATATCGATCAAGACAGAGCTCATACGGGTTCAGGAGGCAAACGGGTTTCATCTCGCACGAAATTTCGCAGGAGCCCGAGCACAAGTGAAGAACGCGATCGTCTCGGACATGACATTCGATACCAAAAGGAATATTTCACGACGAGCGACAGTCTCCGTGAATCCAGCGAAGAGCCTTTCAAAGTAGTTGAAAAAGTAAAATTCCTCAAGGGAGACAGTACAACGACCAGCGACGAGCAATTCACAGAACCACGTGATAGTCTTCGTGAAAGTAGCACCACAGATCATGAACAATATAATTGGCAACGACCTCGAGATATTCCAGTTGTGCACAAACCATTGCGCCCTTACGTGGATGCCCGCGAAACAAGTAGCGAAGAACGTCCTTTCCATGTCGTCGGAAAACCTCATGCAAAACAACGAACACATTACTGCCCGAACTTGGGACATTGTAAATCTCAAGATGACAACAACAACTATCCACATCCAGATCACTCGCCGCCATCACGTCGCGGAAGATCTCCATCGTCACCCATGCCAAAAGAGGGCCAAAACAAATTCAGTGGCGTTTATAGTTTCGTTAACGATCCAAATCCCGATAAAAATCGTCCCGAAAGTCGTGAGGAATATCGCGGAAAATTTTCCGGCAGTAAAGGTCGTTATATCGACGAAAACTCGAACATTCGGTTAACGGGTCCTGCTAATCCTCATCAGAGAACTTATGAATCAAATGCCTTTCAATTTGCCGATGATCAACCGAAAATGACAACGCGCCTCGTACGTGGTCCAGATTCCCTCAAACAAAGCGGTTGGATGAAATCCTCATTCACGGATGTAAAATAAGTGCACAAAATAAATAAACTGAACTGCCATTAATAGGAAAAAAAAATCTTGTCAAAAAAAATGTTATAAAAATTATCGTAAAAATATCAAAAAATTATCATTAAGTGTCTTCTACTTCAATTCTTGTACTTAACAAAGTAATTTAAAACGTAAATATTGCAATAAACCGTAGAAGAAATTCGATGATAATTACATGTCTAGAAGTGTGCGAAAAACATAAAAATAAAATAGAAATTAGTAAATAGTGAAGGAGAAAGTAAAAATAACTTAAAAACGCATAATAAATACATAATAATGTTTAATAAGGAGAAAAATTGAAATTTTTATACGAAAATTATGAAAAAAGGTTTTATTTTCCTTTTACTTTATCTTCGTAATTTCCTTCACGTCTCTTACGGTTGAGCGTGTGTAAAGGCGGTAAGTACCAATATTGAGAGTCAAGTTTTGTTTTGAGATATTTTTAACGTCAAATGGGGTAACGTTGGTAAAGGTAATATTATTTTTATTTTTATTTTAATTTTTTTTTTATTTTTACTTAAATTAAGAATTGAAAATTCAATGCAGAGCATCAATAAGAAGAATATTTTAATTAAATGAAAAAAAATGGTAAGTAAAATTATGATATTTCATAGAATAAAACATATAAAGAGATGTTGAAGCAGTAAGTTATATCAGCTTTTAAATGACACAAAATATTGGCCAACGTAGGATGAAACACATTTTATAAAATGAACAGTAAATCGAATAAAGAAATTGAAAACAGTGACTAAGGAGGAGCCCTTTAAATCCACAGAAAAAGAGAAGTTTCTAAATTTGATGTACCAATATTAAAATATAAGTTGCTGCTATAGTTCCAGACGTAAGAATGGTTTTGCAAACAAAATGAATTAAACCAATACCTGTTGTTGTATTTCGCATTTTACCAAGGGAAACTTGAAGTTATAACATTACATAAAAGAAGTTTAAGTATATTATGAATTTTTGATGGAAGTGAGGAAAAGTCAAAATGATGTCCAAGGGTTAAAATGATAATAATTAGATTGAATCATAAACTTCTGAGCATTAATTTTTAGTTCAGTTTGTTTAGTTCATAATAATAAATTCTTCATGGCACAATAATAAATCTCAAGAAAAATTTTAATTTTATAATTCCAACAAATTGTCACTTTTTAGAGAATACAACCGTTTTATAGATTTTTTATTAAATCCTTTCAATATTTTTTTTTCTTGGAATTTTAAATAGTTTTGAAAACAATTAAAAGAATTCAGATTTCGTCAAAACACAAACTCACCCCATTAAACGACACTTAATCGTACTATGCTCCAACTGTGAAAAAAATAAACCCAAAAAGACGTTTCTCTTCAGTACACTCAGAGACAAAAAAAAACATACTCACATTCAGTCATTCATTCATCTATACGAATTCCGAGAGAAGAAAACAAGGATAAAAAGGATGAAAAAAGAGCAATATTACAGAAATCATTTAGCTATCTACTACACTATATACACAATCCTACCACCCGTTATTGATATGATATTGTGTACAATGCCTATTAGCGAGTATTCCGTATACGCATCCTCGTCGACATAAGGTTCAATATAAAAGGAGATGCATTTGAGCCGACAGTCTCATTCGTAATAATATAACTGTTGCTTTCATTTCTTTTTAACAAGCATCAAGCGGTGAAACGACCGATAAGAAAAACAAAAATAAATTAAATTAAATTGAATATCAGAAAAAAACATAGAGATGTTTGAGACATAGAAAAAATAGTGACAACAAGTGAAAAAGGGATAAAATAAATTATCATGCATCTCATTTTGACTTTTCATATCTTGAACTTTTTAATACAAAACACGTGCCTTTACGAAATTCTACGAAGTGATTCGAGTCTCGAGACTGTCGATTATTACGACAACATTGATAGAAATGACACGAGAAGGACTAAACGTGAATTAGTCGACGAGAATGGATTTACGGTATATAACATTGGCGTATTGATGGCTTCGCGCCTCAATAGTCCCTTTGATTTGGAACGATGTGGACCAGCAGTCGATTTGGGCATTGAAGAAATTAACAAAAAATTTTTAAAACATCACAAAATTCGCTTGAGAAAAGTGCAGGAAAGGTAATTTTTATTTTTGTTAAAAAAAAATGATGAAAAAAAATCCTGCTGTGAAAGAAAAAAATATATGTGAAGAAAAAAGTGAATGTTAGATGATGACAAAAAAATTTACATAATAATAAATGATTTGATTTAATTAAATTAATACATATGAAAAGTGTCGCATCATCATCATCATCATCACAAGCAACAAGTGGAACAAAAAAAGAAAGAAAATCGAAGAAAAATAATTTCTTATGATGATAAAAGTAATGATTTAATTTAAGAAAGCACTTAGTTACTTCCGTTTAAATAATCCGTTGTCAAAGGAAAAATTATTCTATTTATGTGATTTTATCGAATGAAAGAAAAAAATATTTTTACGATTTTTTTTTCATTATTTTTTTTTAACGAAAGCTACCCAACGTGTTCTGGCGAAATCGCACCAGGCGTCGCCGCTGACATGCATTTCAAGTACGACGTCATCGCTTATATCGGACCTGCTTGTGCTTTTGCTCTCGAACCTGTAGCGCAATTAGCCTCCTACTGGAACACTCCAATAATCACAGGAATGGGAGATCAGGTACAATTTTTTTTTTGCGTATTTTTTTTTATCACCTGCTGAGCCTCATTTTTATTTATAGCTAAATTCGTATAAAATTCAAATCAGAAATCCAATTTTTTTTTCGTTCTCTTTTTTTTTGTAAATTTGTTTTGTTTTTCTTCAATCTCGACCAAATTTATTGATTTATTTGAGGAATTTATCTTTTTTACGAGTTTTTTCTTCATTTTATTTTTCTTTAAGCCACCATCGGAATCTGTTGCTGTCACTCCAGGTCTCCTCGGGAGTATGCAACGGTACAACAGTTCAGTAAGTAGAAGTGTTAGTTAATTAAATAACAATATCATGTTCTACTTCAACTGACAAAAAAGAGAAAAGTGTGAGGATAGAAGGGAAAAATTGAAGTAATTAAAATTTGCATGCTTTTGTGCCTTCGGGAAATCGTAATGATATAAATTAAGTTAATTGCCCTGAAAGTATCTGCCGTTTTGAATGCAGAAAGAGATACTTTACGGACATCGTAATTAAATTTGATTTAAGAAATGTACCTTTATTGCGTAATTGGGCCTAATTGATGTTGAATTGAAGTTTTTAGTTGTTTTTTTGGGGAGGACAAATCCGTAAACAACAACAAAGATTGTTTTTCATCGCAGTAATGTGACGCTCAAGGGAGATTTTTCGGGTGAGATATCGACGAAAGGCGATCAGATTTAAAATTTTGAAGAATTTTCGAGGACAACGTGAGCGCTTTTTAACTGAAAATCATCAAAAATCACCTAAAAATAAAAAAAATTTTTGATTAAAATTTGAAAAAAATCGAGAAAAAATATAAAAATTATCACGGACAGACATCTTTAAAACCAAAATGGAGTCGAAAGACATCCCAATCATCCCGTAAGTTGTGAAAATTTGACTCGTATCTCAAATTCGGTTAATACCATGTCATGAGTGATAACATCTCAAGAAAAAAATTGATATAACAAGGGTTCAAATTTCCTTTTTCCTTCTTTTTTCTCTTGTAACCTAAACAAATACGACACTCGTCGTCTACGTGAGCTCCTAACTTTTCATTACCGTTGATTACCTTGCATGATGATATGTTTAAAGTTGACAACGACGACGAGACAAGCGACGAAAAAATATGATATCTATAATTTTCCGCATTAATGCATTTGATTAATGCAAAATCATGTGTTATTGTCACATAAGAAGACTTTCTTTACCCAAAAAAAGGGACAGTAAATATTTTTTTTCATCTTTTTAGGGGATTTTCAAAGACAAATCCAAAAATTCAACACTTACGCGGATGTCGTACTGCCAATGTCGCCTCAAATCAGTGTTTGCGCGGATTTTTCAGGAGTTTGGATGGAAAAATGTCGCCTTGCTCATCGACAGGTCGGATCTCTTCTCGTTGACCGTTGGTAAGTAAACCTTTTAAAACTCAATTTGAACTTAATTTTTAGATAAAATGTCATTTGGCAGGAAAGAATCTCGAATATGGACTGAAACAAGAGGGCATAATAACGTTCGTACGTGAACTGAATGGCAACGAGGACGAGCCAAGTTACGATAAATATCTCCTGGATGCGCAAATGTATGCCCGAGGTAATATATTGCTTTTTGGGAATTGCAAAAAAAAAGGGGAAAGTAATTTGTTACTGACCAATATATGTAAATTTTGCAGTCATAATTTTGTCGGTACGTGGCATGCTGGTGCGAAAATTCATGTTGAGTGCATATTTTTTGGGCATGACGAAGGGAGATTATGTCTTTTTGGATGTGGAAATTTTTCAGGTGAGTTGAATTTGAGTTTTTTGACAGTTATTTATTAAGTTTTTCTTCAAAAATTGTCGAGATATCAATTGAAATGAACTTTTTCTTTCACTTAAACCTTTGAAATTGATCGAAATCATCTTGTATCAGAAGTTTTTAGGTAAAAGCATCAATTTTGAATGACGTAAAGAAGCATTTTTAGACAATATTTTTGTTTTGTTCGAGTTTTTGGTTCAAGAAAGCGTCAAAAAATGTCTTAAAATGATATTTTTTATCCATTTATGTTACTTTTGACTGTCAAATTGACCTGGCATCCGAACTACAACAAGCAGGAATCGACAAAAACACTCCCATACGTGACAAATTTGGATGCAGGAAGTTCGATGCCCTCCCGATAATCGCCAGTTTTTTGAAGGAGAACAGAAAAATTATTTAAATGTCGTCCCTAAAAATTTTATTCGTCCCCGTCCTTTCACTAGACCAAGTATGTCATAAGCGATTTGTCAAATTGATGTACAACATCCTTGTTTTTATCTAATGAAGAGAAAAAATGTTACTTTTGACACTAAAAATCAACATAGAAGCACTTAGAAGGCCAAAATTGTTCATCAAAAAATCAAATTTTAAACATTAGAATTTAAGTTCAAAAGCCAATTTTGAGCTTTTTTTAAAAAGATTTTCTTGAAATGGCTCAAAAATCTTTAAATATTTAAAAAATTTTGGAATTTTCTCACAAAAAGTGAATTTTCTCCTCCACAATTCATAAAAAAAGCACGAACATCCTCCGCCAAAGCCTTCTAATTTTTCATTGTCGCTCTCGGTCGGTTGTAATTGGATCTCATTATGCATAAATATGGACTGTAAATTGCATTAAAATGAGCCATCATGCATATCTAAGCCAACACACACCCTCAAAGCATGCAAGAGACTTCGCTAGAAAAGAACTGCAATAATGGTCAATGTCACAATTCTTCACTTCACGCTGACACAACTGGGTTAGTTACTTCCTCGAACGACTTTTCCATCGACGACGACGACGACATCGACAATTACGATCCATCATCATTTTCCATCTCCCATTAGTTAGTAAATCTTGTCTTTGTTTAATCGTCTGCGAAAATCGTTGCTCTACTGCTAAATTATTCGCACGTTCGTAAATATAACAACAACAACAATCATCATTGTTTAATTATTATTCTGCTTTTCTCTCCTCTTTCTGTAGAGTGCATATTGGGCGGATCATGATTGGGTAATTATTATTATTAAATATTTGTTTGTTTGAATAAATAAGCAGTCTCATTACTTTTTTTTTCTCTCGTTAGGACATGGGCGACGAGTCAGATTCGATTGCACGGAAGGCATACGAGTCACTTTTGCGAGTTTCGTTGCTGCAGCCGACGAGTTCGCGTTATCAGGGCTTCTCAGATCTTGTGAGAGCGAGGGCAATGCAAGACTACAACTACACATTTCTCGAAGGGGAGGAAGTTAATTTCTTCATTGGAGCATTTTATGACGGCGTTTACTTGCTTGGGATTGCGCTGAATGAAACTTTGACGGAAATTGGGCGAGAAGGGCTTCGAGATGGTCTGGCAATCACGAAACGGATGTGGAATCGGGATTTTCGAGGAATTACGGGACATGTGAGGATTGACAGTAACGGAGATCGGGATGCGGATTACGCGATTATGGATTTGGATCCTATCACGGGGCGATTTGAGGTTGTTGCGCATTATAATGGACTGAATCGGTAAGAATTTTAAAGATTTTATTAATTTTTTTTTTCGAAATTTGAAGAAAAAAACAATTTTTATATGATTTTTTTGTAATTTTAGGACTTACCTTCCCGTTGCTGGAAAGAAAATTCATTGGCCCGGCGCAAGTGACAATCCTCCAGCTAATATGCCCAAATGTGGCTTCCTCGGAAACTCTCCAGAGTGTCAGCAAAAAGGTAATTTTATTTTTCTAATGAAAATTTCATTGAAATCCAGCAAATCTAACAAAATTGCATGTTCCATGATTAATAGAGACGATTATCT
This sequence comes from Culicoides brevitarsis, assembly GCF_036172545.1. Lineage (NCBI taxonomy): Eukaryota > Metazoa > Arthropoda > Insecta > Diptera > Ceratopogonidae > Culicoides > Culicoides brevitarsis. Next base: position 32,043,963 of record NC_087086.1, on the reverse strand, counting down.
TTTACGGCGTTTTTGCGTTCGGAATCATTTCCATCACCATTTCTACCGTTACGTACCTTTTGTGCAAGTATGCGAAGCAATTTAATCAATTGTGGCGAGATTTAATTGTTTAATTTTCATTTTGTACCGTAGGCAGGTGAAGTTAAATAGCGATGTCAATAGTAACGAATGGCGTATAAGACCTGATGAGATCCTGCTCGAGGTGAACCGATTATTTGGTAGCAAGGTCGGCTTACAAAAGTTAAACTACGAGGTAAATATTTGTCTTGGTAATTAAGATAATTGAGGATTTGCTGCTTAGTTGACAAAAAAGTTGGATTTTTTCATCCGAATTTCGTATTTGCGACGAAAAATGTTCGCAAGTGCGTGCGCCTTGCCATTTGTAAAAGCAAACATAGCCGCAAATCAATCAAATTTGTCGAAAAATGTTTATTTGAACAACAAAATCGTCATAAAAGAGGGTGAAAATGACCGAATTCACGCATATACGTAACGAAAGTAGCATCCATAAAACGTGGCTCTCAATTTTTTATTGGCGTGTTGTGTGTTTTGCCTTTAACTGGATAACATTTTATGATGATGAGCTCGTTTTGCATCTTTTTTTTTCGTAGAATTTTTCGATTCAACAGTTTGGTGCGAGTTCGGGACGCGCAAGCATCGCAAGTTGCGGCAGTCTACCGCCGACGCAGGTTTTTACGACAATCGGCATTTACAAGGGCGATCGCGTAGCCATTAAGAAAGTGACAAAAAAGAAGGTAATTTGATTATTCTGTCATATTTCTGGCATCGACAAACGATGAAAAATGATTCACAATTCAATTTCCATAATTATTACTCGGTTAGGTTGACATCACATCGACGTTGTTGTGGGAAATAAAGCAAGCGAGAGATGTCAGTCACGAGAATACCGTGCGATTTGTGGGAGCATGCATTGATTTGCCACGACCTACTATCTTGATTCTCACGGAATATTGCCCGAAAGGTGATTAAAAAATTATTTTTTTTTGTTTTTTTTTAATTATTTTTTCGTTTTTAGGTAGTTTAAAGGATGTTCTGGACAACGAGGCAATTCAATTAGATTGGAATTTTCGCATGTCTTTGATTCATGACATGGTCAAGGGAATGGCTTATCTCCATAATAGTGCCATTGGCGCCCATGGGAAACTTCGTTCGTGCAATTGCTTGATTGATGGAAGATTTGTGTTGAAAATCTCGGATTTTGGATTACCGACGTTGACAACGCCCACAACTGATGTCATCAAGGATCAAGTTTATTATAATAGTAAGGTCCAAATATTTATCGAAAATTGTTTTGACTTACTTCTTTTTGATTTTTTTGAGAAATTTAAATATTGAGTATCTAAAATGGAAGAAAATTCTAAAATTTTAAAATATTTTTGATCAAAATTTCTTTTAAAAAAATATAATTTTCGTTAAAATTGGTTCAAAAGTCAATATTTTCTAAATTTTTCAATTTTTTTTTTAAATATTTAATTTTTTAAAGAAAATAATTCATCCTCTTAGTTTTCAATATTTGGTGCATTCCATTCTAAAAAATACCAAAATCACGGTTTTGATTTTTACCGATTTCTTCATAAAATAGTTTTGAAAAACTGAATAATTATTGATTTCAAAATTGAAGAAATTTTTGCTTTGGCGAAATTTTTTTACCCTTATTTTTAAAAATTTTTGATGAATTTCGAAAAATCCGTTCTTAAGGTCAATTTTTCAACTTTTAATTTTTGTTCACCAGGATTGTTTTCATCTCGAGTAAATTTTTTAAACATATGGTTGGAAAATTTTTCAGAAAAGCCAAAAATGTGAATTTTAAAAAATTTTTTAATAAAAATTTTTAAAATAAGTCGAAAATAAATGTTGTCTTTTTCTTATTTTTTTCAAAATATAATTACTTTTATAGGTAAATTTAAATTTTTTTTTTTAATTTTTTAAAGTTTAAAATTAATGAATTTTGAACAATTTTCTTAACTTTTCTGAATTCTAATGAATTTTTTTTTACCTAATTTTTTGAAGAATTTTTTTTAATTTTTTAAAGAATTTTTTTTTTATTTTTTAAAGAAATTTTTTTTAATTTTTTAACGAAATTTTTTTAATTTTTTAATGAAATTTTTTTAATTTTTTAAAGAAATTTTTTTGATTTTTTAAAGAAAATTTTTTAAATTTTTTAAAGATTTTTTTAAATATTTTTTTTTACTGATATACATATTTTTATGAATTTCGAACAATTTCATATTTTTTTTTAAATTTTTAATGCAAAAAAATAATTTTTTTAACTGATGAATTTCAAACAAAATTTTTTATTCAAATTTTCTCTTTAAATTTTAAAAATCTCTTTTAATTTTGAAAATTGAAATTTTTTTTTTACTTTTTAATCAACTAAGTTCTTAAATTTACGAATTTTAAACAATTTAATTAATTTTTAAATTTATTTTTAGAACTTTTATGGGTCGCTCCCGAACTTTTACATCACACAACGTTCATTGGTTCCCCCAAAAGCCAAAAAGGCGATGTTTACTCATTCGCCATCATCTTAGAAGAGATCGTCGTTCGTGGAGGTCCTTACGAAGTTGCTCGTCAAACGAACGATGTTCCCGCCATCGTTGCTCGAATCGCTGCCCACGAGTCTCCTCCCTTCCGCCCTTTCATCGGGCAGCATGATTGTCCTCCAGATTTGGCAGAATTGATGGAAAAATGCTGGGCTGAAGACCAAGATGAGCGTCCCTCGTTCAGTAGCATCCGCGATACTGTTCGTGACATCATGAAGGGCTTTTGTGAGAACCTAATGGACGATCTCTTGCATCGCATGGAACAATATGCGAACAATTTGGAAACTTTGGTCGAGGAAAAAACGGAACAATTGAGCATGGAAAAGCGTCGCACCGAAGAACTTTTGTATCAAGTACTTCCTCGTCCCGTTGCGCAACAACTTTTGGCAGGAGAAATGGTTGAACCCGAACAATTTGAGAGTGTCACGATTTATTTTAGCGATATTGTGGGATTTACAGCGCTTTGTGCTCAAAGTGGTCCCATGGAAGTTGTCAATTTCTTGAATGATCTTTACAGCACTTTTGATCGAATAATCGGATTTTACGACGTTTACAAGGTCGAAACTATCGGAGATGCGTATATGGTAGTTTCAGGTTTGCCCGAAAGGAATGGACATGATCATGCCCGTGAAATCGCATTGATGGCTCTCGCGATTCTCGAAGCGATCAAATGTTTCACGATCAAACACAAACCGGATTATCAACTGAAAATCCGCATTGGAATCCACTCGGGATCTGTTTGTGCCGGCGTTGTAGGCGTAAAAATGCCTCATTATTGCTTATTTGGAGATACGGTGAATACAGCAAGTCGCATGGAGTCAACAGGTCAACCGTTGAAGATTCATGTCTCGGAAGCAGCTAAAATAATTTTGGACAAGTTCGGTACGTTCAAGTTGGAGTTGCGAGGAGAAGTTGATATCAAAGGGAAAGGAAAGATGATCTCGTATTGGCTCACGGGAACAAGCGAACCAGATCCAAGGTAAGAATTTTAATTAAAAAATGAAATTTTTTATGAGAAAATGTATTTTTTTAGACCTCCGACACCGATGAAGTCAAATTTGGAGAACGACGTGCCATTTCCTATCTTATTTCCAGCTATTGGAAAATAGACCAAGTATTTTATGTGCATTAAATGTCAATTAATTGTGAGAGAAAAAACTTGATGCTACATTTTTACACTGAAAATGTTTCTTTTGAAGCGATTTATGAAGGCAACTTTACTTTTAAAGGCGGTTTTAGCTAAAAAAAATACAAAAAATCATCAAACTTGAGGGAAAAATCAACGAAGGAGATCTTTAAATGAAATTCAAAAATATTTTGATTGAAAAATTTGAAGAATTTTAAATTTTTAGTTCATTTTAAGTAAATTTTTCATAATTTATGCATTTATTTTCAGAAAAACGTTCAAACAATTCAAACGCTATCTGTTGATATCATGAGTTCTTCAAAAATTCACCTCACGTCACTCATCCCCAGTCTTTGTATCCAAGCAATTTGCCAAAATACACACACAATTCCCAATCAATACGCGTTTACAATGGAAAAATATAAGAATTTTCACGGAAAATTCGTAAATTGAGCTTAAATTAGGACTGTGATACAAAAACAAACGCGATTCGGGACATTTTAACATGCAAATTATCGCTTTTTCCGCAAACAACTGAAGAGATACGCGAAAAAACATGCGATTAAGTTTCGGTGCCGTACTTTTAATCATTTTCAGTATTATTTTGTCGCTACTTTTGGCGAATGTCGCGAAAATTATTAGCACAGAAGCAGGTTTGTACAAAAATGTCGAGCATATTGAGACGAGCGACAAGAAAAGTTCGCAAAATGACAATAAGGGCGGTTACGTAAAAACTTTAGATGATAAGCCGAAGGTGAGAAATTGATTTTGCGACCTATTTATAACTTTTAATTTAATATTTTTTGTTTTAGGAGTTGATGTGGTTCCTACAAATCTCTGACATTCATGTGAGTAAGTTCAAGGATGAAGGTCGAGTGAAGGATTTTCGCGAGTTTTGTACAAAAACCGTTGATATCATTAAACCACCGATTGTTTTAGGTACAAATTTCATTTTTAAAAGTCGATTTTTGACTAAATTTTTGATTTTTTGTAGCAAGTGGTGATTTAACAGACGCTAAAAGCAAATATATTGTCTCTTCGAGCCAATATGAGGAAGAATGGAAGACCTACAATGACGTTCTCGAGTCATCCGGTGTCTTGAAGAAGCTGAAATGGATCGATATTCGTGGCAATCACGACAATTTCAATGTCCCGGCACTCTTTTCTCACAAAGATATGTACATGACATACTCTTCAGCCAAAAAACCTCGTTCTTATTTGGAACAAGTGACTGTCGATAACATAACTTACAACTTTATCGCCGTCGATGGATGTTTAAACCCCGGGCCCAAGCGACAATTTAACTTTGTGGGAGTTTTAAATCGCAATGACACGAATTTACTTCACAATTTAGCACGTGAAGCGCATCAAAAAGGAAGTTATACCGTTTGGTTTGGTCATTTTCCGACTTCTTGCATCTTAACTCCCGACGACGAGTCCCATGGAATTCGCCAAATTATCGGAGATTATGCCGAAAGTATGGTTTATCTCTGCGGGCACTTTCATACATTCGCCGGAACTGTCCCACGGATGTACACTTTGCATCACGAGGGCTTTTTAGAGCTTGAATTAGGCGATTGGATGCAAAATCGCTTGTATCGTGTCGTTGCATTCGATCATGGGTTACTTTCTTTCGTCGATGTGAAGCACGGAAAGTGGCCCGTTGTGTTAGTGACAAACCCGAAAAATGCTCTTTTTAATGCGCCCGTTCGTGAAGACATTCAACTTCAACGGGAATCGACTCATATTCGACTTTTGATCTTTTCGACGGCGCCAATTGTGGAATGTCGCGTGAAAATTGACACAAATTCGTGGCGGGATTGTCAAAAAGTGACGGAAAACTTTTACGCAGCGCCATGGAATCCCAAAAATTACTTAAAAGGCTTGCATGAAATCTCGGTTTATGTCTTGGATGAACATGGACAATCACGGAGCGTCACCCAAAAGTTCTCTCTGGATGGAACGCGATTGCCATTTGACATTATGGCACGATTGGTGCTCATGGGAGAGCTCAATACCATCGTCAAATACTTCTTTTTCGGTGCGGTTCTTCTTTGTGTCATCCCGTTGGTCACTTTTAAGCTGTGGCACATCCTCGTGAAACGTGAAATTGTTCAAAGACCTGACCTGCGACTCAATTGGTGCAAGAAAATGTGGCTTTTATCGACGGTTGATCGAATTTTCTACCCGATCGTGTGTTATGTGCTCTATTTAACTGTCGGTCCATGGGCTTTTGGCGAAGTAATTGACGGGCATTTCGGTATTGTGTTCGTTTGGGGTGTTCTAGTTGACGGAGTTTTACTTCCCGGCACTCTCAACTACGTTCATGGCTTTTGGCAGTTGCTGCTTTGCCAATTTCCGTTGATAAATTTAATCGCAGGGAACGTTCGTCGTCGTTTTTACGTCAAACAAACGGGAAAAATGAAGGAAATTTCTTTTTGTCAAAAAATAAAGCGACATTTGGCGTTCTCGTTGATCATGACAGTGGAGCTTACATTAAGTTTCATCTTTTTTTACGAATATGGAGCGATTGCGTTCATTGTGGCACCGATGCGGACATGGGCACTTGTTTTAAATATCTTTTTGTATCTTTACTCGTTGAATTTACCGCAAGAGTGTTTGACGTAAGTCACTTTTTAAGCTTTTTAGAGACAATTTTAATAAAATTTTGTGATTTTTTAGCTCAGCAGCAAGCGTTTGGTCGTCAGAAGTTAAATCAACGTCATCGCAGGAGTAAATTTTTCTCATTTTAGTGTAACAGTACATTACCAATTACGTTATTTACGTTCAACATAATAGTACAAGATGTTCCTTTGTAGAGGATTTTAGTTTTTTTTAAGCTAGTCACGAGTAAAGTAGTTAACCACATTTTTTTAAATGGCCTATGTAACCACAGACTTGACTTTTTTACGTGTAGAAAGAGTTTAATCAATGCTGTCGATAATATTTAATCAAATTTATAGCAATTTTGAATCAAATTCAATAAAGATTTTTAAAATCTGGTAGAAATATTACACGATTATACACTTGAAATGAGTTTTTTACTCACGAAATGGCTAAAAATGAGGCAAAGAAGAAAATTTTTGTCTTTTGAGGTCGAAATTCATTCAAAAATTGAACAAAAACATTTCTTGAAGGATGAATTTGAGCTTTGAAGTCAATTTTTAGTACAAAAAGATGATATTTTTGGAAAAAATTATTTCATGGATCCCAAAAATAATTTTAAAAAAATAAAATTTTTCAATATTTAGAAGTAAAAAATTGAAAAATCACATCCCTGAAGTCGAAAAATTTCAATTTTGTGAAAAATTTTTAAATTTTCATTGCTCAAAGACAAATTTTTTTGAAGAATTCCATCCGTGAAGTCTAAAAATCTTTCAAAAATCCCACAAAAAGGTAAAAAATGCAAAAAATTCTTAAAATTACATCACATTAGATACCAATTACTGACAATTTAAGCCAATTTTCTTATCTTGAAGGTCAAATTTCATCCATTTATGACGACTTAACTCAAACAAAACGATCAAATTGCCGCAATTCGAACCAAATTCACCTCAAAAAACGTAAAATTCAACACGAGTCACTCATTGATAATAGTCAGCTGATGTCAGAAGCCATTCTCATTTGTCCTTCCATACCACACAAAGCCGAAAAATCGATTGAAATCACTTTATTCGTCACAGATTAGAACAAATCGTAGAAGTAATCAAGCCCCTGACCAATTTCCCAAATGGAAATTCCCGTTCCGAGCTCTTGTGCCAGCTTCAAACGTTCATTTATGGAATGTAATGTTGGATAAAATACCATATGACGTCCCGTGGTTGTCCTAAAAAACATTTTTTAATGAAAATTTTTGAAATTTAAGAAATTTCTTACTTAATTTCGAAATAATTCTCGATATCGCGATCATCGAAGCGTAAACGACCTTTTACGTTCTTCAGCATTTCGATGTATTCATGTCCAATGATGGGTTTTCCGCCTTCTGGGGTGAAATCTTGTCCATAGAAATTCAATCCCATCAGGATTTTACGTCGTTTTTCCATGAAATTGGCTGCGGTGTCGGGACAAACGAATTCCACGGCGGCACGAACCCAATCCAGAGGTGCATTTGGTCCGGGACGTTGGTAACTCGAGTAATCGTACGTCATCAAAGAGAATGCCGTGACATGCGGATATAATTTTTCAAAGTGTTCCGGCGTGAAAAGCTCCACAGATTCCTTTCTTGATGGCGGCACAACGAGAATAAAGTCGAAATTGTCGTATTTGAGAGTTTGAGCGATTTCAATGACTAGCGTGAGAAGATGTTCGTCGTCGGCACGCGCTGATAACGAACTCCAGAATTCCAAAACGATCCCATCGAACTTGTATTTCTTGCATGTGTCAGAAATTAACTTTGCGACAACATTTCGTTCATTTTTGTACGAAAGCAGCTTCGAATAATCCTGATTTGTGAATTTATCGAAGAGAATTCGCGGAAGAACTACAAAAAAAGTAATTTTTTAACGAAAAATCTTAAATTTTAGGATGAAACTTACTTTTCGTTCCCGGATTGTCAGCTGTACGAAGCTCAACGACGTCATGAGTGCCTCGAACTTCGTACTTCAAGTCACCCAAACGCACGATTTGCAGCCAAACGGGACTGATGATGTCGAATTTGCTACCAAAAGTCTTCGCAACTTCATATCCCTTTCGATTCCATGGCGTCAGATATGCGAGAACTGTTGAATTGAAGTGCTTCGTTGTCGTTTCTTTGCAATAAGCACCACTTTCCTGAATAATATTCTTCGCTAAAGGTTGATCGTCATCCGCTAATCCGCGTTCCAGCACTGTTGTCGGATAAATTGGTCCCGTTTCTGAAAAAAAATTTGAGAATTATTGAGGAAAAAAGTAATTTTTAAGGTAAAATTTACTAATTTTTATTTCCTTTTCCTTCGTTTTTGATTTTTTATTGTTGCCAGGAGGAGATAGTGTGGCATCAATTAACACTAAATGCAGTAAAAGTAAAGCACACGTAAATTTATTCATCTTTTAAATAGAATTTTATAGACTAAGATTTGTACTGAGAGCGATTGTTTCGAGTTTCTTGTTGATTTTTGATGTGTTGGAATATTTTTTTATCGTTTTTTTCGTTTGTTATTGTGAAGGCAGGAGTAATTCTCATTGACGTCATCTGCTGCAAAGGAATTTTGCCGGCAAAAAATGCGAAAATATTTAAAGGATGTAAATTTAAATATCGAAAAAAACTAATTTTCTGATACAAAATTTGATTTTTTAAAAGATTTTGAACGATTTTTAATTAAAAATGAAGTAAAAATAGCTTTTTGAGGTAAAAATGATAAGAAAGGTCCTTTGACAGGAAAGCGCATGCGTTGATATCCTGTCAAAATATGAAATTGCATTGTTTAGAAGAGGGATCAAAACAAACTGGAGTAACAAAGAAAGTTTTCGAAAGGAAATTTCAAGATAAAAAGTAAAAAATTAGTCGAAAAAGTGATAAAAATTTAATTTTTTAACGAAAGAAGGTCAATTAAAGGTAATTTTCATAAGAATTTGATTAAAATTAAACTCAAATTTAGAAAATTTTAAGAAAACTTGATGAATTTTGGAGTTTTTGATGATTTGAAAATTAATTAATGTTCCAGAATGTTCTTCATTAAACCTCATTAAGCTAAAAATTTAACTTTTAATGTTAAATCGTGCTCCAATAGACTTTAAAGAGACATTAAATCCTAAAATTTCTTCAAAATTATAAATTTTTTAAAATTATTTTTGATATTTTTCATCAACTTAATGCCTTTAACTTTTAAAAATTTCTTCAAAAAATTAATTTTTTATTTCAATTTCTCCCAAATTTTACCTCAAAATTTAAAAACTTGCTTAAAAAATTATTTAATTTTTATTTTTAGATATCCCGTAAATCAAAAAAACTCTAAAATTGATCAATTCTCGCCGAAACATCGAAGAAACTGATGAAAAATTACGAATTAAATCAACATTACTTAACACTACCGGCAAACCATTAATCAAAACAGAGAAACCGCGAGAGAGAATTCATCAAGTAAGCTTCAGTCTCGCTCTCTGCCTTCTTCGCACGCAAGCTTTTCATACATCACATTAAACATTTTGCACGATCGCCAAGCGACTTAACCAACTTCAAAAACAGTTTTAATACCATTCGAGCTGTCGTTGTGTTAAGTTCGCCGTGAAAAAAAAAATAATTCAACGAAACGAAACCAGACTTCAAAAAAGAACAAACAACAGGATTGACGAGTGATCGTGAGTGAGTGAACAAAAATAAAAAGAATAACAAAAGAAACAAGTGAAGAAGACATTAAACTTACTTACAAGGCAATGTGAAATGACATTCTAACGACCCGTATTTAACAGGTATTGCAGAGTTGTGAACAAAATTTGTCAAAAAAAAATTTTTCTGACACTGAACGGGAGGAAAAAATTACTTGCGATCGCACCTTGTGATAGAACATTGACGTAACGATCGATTTGACACTGAAAACCGCGCGTCGACACACAAAGTCATCCCTCCCTAATATTTTGCCAGTGCCACTCTCGAGCACTTTACTCGAAAATTGTTGTTAAACACGCATTTAAATGTGATTTTTTTGTGTTTCATAGGAAAATCTTGATAAATTCAATAAGAGACTTTATTAAAAAATGGTTGCGAACGACGGAACCGATGTGGCTTTTGAGAAACCGCCACCCATGTGCAACGAAAATGGGGATAAAACGCGTCAAGTGCCCAAAAAACCGATAAAATTGAATAAAAAGAACGAACCACCGAATCTGTACAACACAATTATGGATATTATTACTTTTCTCCTTGTTTCGGCGGGACACATTTTACAGGTAAGTTCTTGTTTTTCTCTCTTTTTTAACGGTATTCGAGAAATCTGGTCACGTAACATAATGTGATAAAGTCCATTATTTCGTAATTTCCAGTCATTAAAATATATTTCAAAATTCTTCCTGATCAGATGTAATTTTTACTTTCTACGTGTTTCTTCATGGCAGCGGATGATAAATCAAGTTTTAAAAGTGTTCCGTGCGATGTGCGAGCAAAAAATGTTCCGGAAAAGAGTTTTTGTTATTAAATTGAATTAATTTCACTTTTCATCGTGCCTCAGTCGGACAGGCGATCTATTTTTTCATTGTCTGTTGATGCCTAAGCAAACACAAGGAAAGGTGTGAAATGCAGTTAAAATGCATGAAAAGGCAATTTTTGGACCGCTTTTCATGCAACTTTGTGCATATTTCCTTGTTTCTTTTAATGGGCCCGACAAAAAGTGTTGGTTTCCAGCTATTTGAAGCATATTGCAATGCACATTATTAGCGAGGTATTTGTGCAAACCTGTTTTTAGCTAGTTAAGTGATACATACTATGCTGCAACTACTCTTGCGTCACAAAATCTAATAAAAACTAAAAAAAAAATGTAATTGAATGCACGGAAAAAAACTGAATGCAGTTTTAGGTGCAAATCTTGAAACGAATTGTTCCGAAAAAAAATCTTATTATTGAGAGTCGTGATGATTGTCGATTTTTATGAAAAAATAAAAACTCGTTACAATGTGTACCGTTTGTTATTGAGCAGCTGCTGCTGCTGCTGCAACTCAGAGCAAGTCAACTGTTAATTGTGTTTATTTATTTGCCTACCACTTGTTATTTGCAAAATTATGCTAAAGAGTAATAACCGCGAGCTGCGATGTAAAAAAAATACTGTTAGTTTTTTCATAAAAATTAAGTTTTTACGACGACATTAATCGTTTGACACAACCAAAAAATGACTCGCAGATGCAAGAATGATGAAACCGTTTTTGGAATTAACGTTAAATGGGGTGACTTTGAGTTTTTAAACATTTTTTGTCAATATATTGAAAGTTTCGAAAAATATTAAATCTATTTACAATAGACTTTGAGAAAAGAAAAATAAAATATTTTTTTTTAGATTTTTTTTTAAATCTAAATTTGTTTTTAGAAAATTAATTGTTTACTATCAGAGGAACTGAAATAAATTTTACAAGAAACTAAGAACAAGAAATGTGAAAAATAATAATTTCTATAAAATGTACTTATTTTTTGTCAAAAACATCCTCAAGCTTCATAAGAGTGAAATACGAGGTGAAATATTTTGATAAAAATAAAAAGTTCATCTTTATAACTAAGATTGGCTTTTAAGTAATTTTTTTTATCATCAACAGTAATCGATATCGTGCCAGAATTAAATATGTTGCCCACATTAAACTGCTCTTCTCTTTTAATCACACGTTTTATGAGGTTTGTTTTTCGTTTTTTTATGCAAGCTTAAGTTGTAAAAAGAAAAATATTTCACAGATTATTATATCCTTTATCGGCTAATGTTTTTTCATATAACTTCTCCCAAACTACCAGAAAATTTGTATTCAAATATGATATCGCTTTAAAAGTATTTTCTCCATCTGACCTGAACTTAGTTTGTTACTCGCTCCAGCTGCTTACAATTTGTATGAAAACTATTATGGCCTGCATGATGATGGTACATTTATTTTACAGTCAGCTCCATTTTTATTATTTAAGAGGAGGAAAAAAGAGAAGTTAAATACATTTTATAAATTCTTATAACAGTCAAAAATATTTTTAATACTTACAAAAATTTAGTTGTTGGATGGAAACATGTTGAATCTTTAACCTAAAAAAAAAATTGAAAATCATCGAAAGAAGTAAATATCTGTCAAATTTAAAATAAAGTCAATTTTTTGTATCACTTTATTCTAAAATTAGAAAAAAGGGACTTCTTTCTTATAACTTTGTTAAAAAATTCAGAAAAAAATAAAAAAAAGTTTTTGAAGACGAAAACCTACCAAAGTTACCCCATTTACCGGTAATTTTAAAAATAAATAAAATTAATATCTCAGAATTTAAAAAATTACTTACCTACATCGATTGCCAAATTTGTCCCGTTTTTGCAACACACGTTTAACCTCTTAACAAACAAGAAACTCAATCAGCATTTTATTGTTCTTTCACACACACAAAAAAAAAAAACGTGCTGCACAACTTGAAAAATTCTCGTTTCATCATTTAGAATTAAAATGCTAAAAAGACTTGTTTTTGTCCGATGATCTAAGAATCTAAGAATAAATTTATGCAAAAGCGCCCAATTTGCACCTAAAAACTAGTTTTGGTACCACCACGAGCTGACAAGAAATTCTATTTAGTAGTAATTATTACAATAAATTATGATATTTTTTTTATTTATAAACTTTAGACTTTCGATCTCATTCTAATCGCGGATCAGAACCGGTTTCATTGTGAAAAACAAACGAAGCGAAAGAAGAGTATGTGGAGCACGACCTTGTTGATTTCAGGATTTATAGAGCTTGTGAACGGCGCGTGATTTGATAAGACCCCGTCAATGCAAAAAAAAAAAAAAATCAATGAAAACGATGCGATCCGAGTTTATTGACCTACTTTTGTGCGTCTTGCACACACATTTCAACTACATTATTTACTACACAATTAAATGTAATTTTATTACTTTTGTACTTGTTGCATGTCATGTACGACGAACAACAAGTTACATTACCGAGTAAAGACAAACAAACGACTTGTTGCTAGTTTTGCATATGAGACATCGGTATTTAACATCGCAACATTAAAAATTATTTTTTTTTTGTTTTTTTCGGATAATAATTTTGCGTGTTTATGACTCGATCTCGCGTTGCAAAGACAATGGAACGAAAAATTATGCAATTAATTCGTGATAATATTTTTTTTCGTTTCAGACATTTTACTACACAATGTTTGGTTACCCGAAAAAAGACTTGAAAGGTGAATTGGCGCTTATCACGGGAGGAGGCGGAGGTCTCGGACGATTGCTTGCGTTGCGGTTGGTGAGATTAGGCGTAAAAGTGATCATTTGGGACATTAATCAAGATGGTAAGTTGATAAAATTTGAAATTTTTTGGAAATGACTCATGTGACGCGATGAGGAGCAAAATATTTGACAAACATTAGAACGAAATTTGTTTGAAACGTAGTCGTTTATGCTAATATTTGTGTAGGTAAATTAACTTAATGATTAATTTTTTTGACAAAAACATGTTTAATTTTAATGATACATTGGAATTCTTGAGCACAGTGAGGAGAAATCTGTCCTTAAATGGATTCTAGAGGTCAGATTTTACGAAATTTTTTAATTTTTGAGAAAGTATGACTTCGAATCTAAACATTTTTAGGCAATTTTGTCTTTTTTAAGAGTTTTTGTGAAATTTTTTTAACTAGTATATTATTTCGAATTCATTTTAGAGACTGAAAATAAAATTTTTAACAGTAAATTAATTCAATTGAAAATGAATTTAAACATTTTATGAAAATTTTATGCATTTTTCAAGGATGACAGGAACTTTTACTGTCATTTAACGGCTCATCATTGTATAAAAAGTGACATTTTCGACGTTTAAAGGCCGTTATTCGATGTTTTCACATATAAAGCATTGAATTTTAATCTCAGATTGCATTTTTATCAAAGTTAATATAACAAAACTGCATCTTAAAACCTAATTTTTGGCTTAAATTTCAATTTTAAATGATATTTTTGCTTTAATTATTCATAATTAAGTAAATTTTTGACCTTTTTTAGAGAGTTTGGTTCAAATCAAGTACAAAAAGCGGATCATTAACATTCCCAGCCGATTTTTTCTTCTTTGGTTCATTCACCGCACAAAAAAAAAACTGACGTCGCGTCACTCATCTAACAACTCATGGTATACAAATATGTACAAAATAACAAAAAATTACACACACAATGGAGGCATCACCAAATAATTGAACAAAAATTACTGTCAAGGTCAAGGAATTTTTGCACGAAGAGTTATTTCAACCTCTAATTGAAAGCTGTCGAGTGCCGTTTCGCAGAAAAACACTCAAAATAATGCAACTCGATGTCAAGTACGCACAAAAGTCGACCACTTATTTGCATTTCCTGCACCACAACGATAAGCGTTAATTGTTTTTTGATGTTTTTCTTGACTTCCTCGAACAAAACAAAAAAATCTCCGTTAACAGGTTCATCTTCTTTTTGCCGTTCTGCGCAGTCATTCAAGTCTTTCATGTTTCGTTACGTTTTCTACAACCTTCTACAACTCGGTAATTAGAAACTTTTTTGAAGTATTTAGAACCAATTCTCTTCTGTTAACCTTCCCTACACCTTTTTTAATACCGACGACGTGCGTACGTGACTTCCTTAAAAGTCAGAAATGAATAACAATTATCGATAAAACACCCGAACGAAGCTCTTGAAAAAAAAAATAATAAAAATTTGCAATAAAAATAATAATTGAAGTGCAGCTTGTGATGCAACTCACACACACGTCTGACGTCAGAATGCAATTTTATGTTGAATTAAGATGAATTATTGCCAGCCGCGCACAATAATATGCAATCACGGATTGAGATCATGGCCCTTTATTCATGTCTTGAACTTGGTATCTCTTCATGTAAGCGAACAAAAAATTTCACATTTCAACTACTGCACTTTTTTTCATATGTGTGTGGAGCTGTATTAATTACATGTAATTGCATTCATTGCGAAATTTATGGTGAAATGGAGTTATTTTTCAGTAGTTGTAAGGCAAGACAAGAGAGACCTTTAGGTTTATGTTTCATATTCAAAGTCGAGACAAGCGTTTTGTGTGTAAAAAAAAGATTAAGTTTTAATTTTTTGGAGGGAGATGTCTGGCAAGTGAACTGTACGAGTACTGAAATACACAGAAGCAATGTATAGAACGTGATTTCTCGGCAACAGAAGTTACGAGTGGTAGTTTGTTTGATTTTTTGCTATCTAAAGTAATTATTAGCCCTTCGAATGAGGTCGAAAGAGGTAAATTAGGCAATGATTAACACATTTTTTAAATCATATGGTGAACTTTTTAGGTCATGGAAGCGGCATTTTTCGGCAGCAAGTACTTTTTCAATGGAAATATGAGGGTTTTCGGTACAGGAAATGATGAAAAAGTTTATTTTTTGGTCGATCGAGTCTGAAAAGTGACTTTTTGGATAATCTGGATCGATTTTGATGATATATAGTATTCATGATTTCTGTTCGAAGACTTAATATCAGCTTCTGTAAGGTTTTAAGAGATTCGAAATGAACCATAGAACTCATAATAGGGTCAAGTTTAATAATTTTTAGAAGGAAATGTCAATTTTTTGTTACAATTTTCAATTACAGATCCCAAAAGTCACAAAATTTAGTTAAAAAGTTAGAAGTTTTAAGTACTTCATGAACAATTTCGAAAGAAAATGTGCAAATAACTAGATTTTTTAATCAATTTAGCATTGAAACAGAACATGTTAGGACTCTGTGATGAAATTTTTTACACAAAAAGATCATAAACGAACTTAAATGAGCTCCTAAGATTGTAAAAATACTAAATTTTGACCTGTAACCTCATATTAAAGCTCAAGTTTGAAGATAAATTAAAAATTTTTGGTCAAAACTGTAATTTTACAAAGCCAAAAACTAATCGCCGCCATCTTTTTTGTGTAGATCAGAGAACATAACCTCAAACATTTATGAAACTCTAAATTTTTTGAAGAAAATATTTCGATTTCTGCCAAAAACATCAGTTTAGAGTCTATTATGAGCAAGTTTTAGTTCAAAATTAATAGATTTTATGTAATTTATGTTCAATTAAGAAAGAAAATCAGCCAAAAATGGATTTTTGCAACTTTTAGAAGTTTTTAGATAAGAATCTTTAGTTTCAAGATATTGTAAAAAGTTTTCGATAAGCTTCTATTGGCCTTTAAAACAGCAAATATTCATTTTTAACCTAAAAATCGAATAAAAATCAATAAAATCTTACAACTTCAATAGAAATTACGAATTCATAAGTAATAAGTCGGTAATATATTTTTACCGCATTTCCCTTGAATCATTTAATTTTAATCCCATTTAACCTACAAGTCAACTAGAATCTTCCTCATTAAAAATCGATTCACATTCAACTTTATTGTTAAACGATCGAAATGTCACGTTACTCGTCGAACGTCACAAGAAAATTACTATTTTCACTAACTTTTTACTGTGAAAAAGTATCACGCGGTGTCTCGATATCGTTTTTATCGCGAAAAAAATTAAAGATCACTGTCATTATTGAGACACAATAGTTCATGACATTGAATTTCCATATAAAAAAAAATTAGAAAACAATTGCAAAAAATTTGTCACATGAGTATTTCCGGCATTTTATCGCGCGGGTTCAATATTTGTACTTGACAATAATTTTTTTTTTATTTTTTTTTTAGCCATTGATGAGACATGCAAGATAATTACTTCGATGGGCGGTTATTGCAAAGGATATGTCGTGGATATTTCGAAAAGGGAGGAAGTTTATAAGATGGCAGATGAGATTAGGAACCGAATTGGAGATGTAACGTTGCTTTTCAACAATGCGGGAGTTGTTTCAGGTCGATTGCTGTTGGATACGCCCGACCATATGATCGAACGGTCTTTCAATGTCAATGCAATCGCACATTTTTGGGTAAATATTTTGTTTTTTCGTTTCTTTTTCACACAAATATTTCTCACTTGCGTTTGTTTACACAGACCGTTAAAGCATTTTTGCCGGCGATGATTGAAAAAGATCACGGTCACATCATAACAATTGCCTCGATGGCGGGTCATGTTGGCATTTCGAAGCTTGTTGACTATTGTGCGAGTAAATTTGCTGCCGTAAGTCAATTTTCCTTTACTTTTTGATCGATTTTTGATGATTTTTTGTATTTTTAGGTCGGTTTCGACGAGTCACTCCGCTTGGAATTGGAAATTCTCGGATGTCGTAACGTTCATACGACAGTAATTTGTCCCTATTTCATCCAAGCTACCGGCATGTTTGATGATGTTCACTCACGGTAAATGATTTTTCGCAAAAATTTTGAAAATTTCTCACAAAAATTCATTTTTTTCCCTCAGATGGGTCCCAACGCTCGACTCAAATCACGTTGCTGATCGCATCATCAGCGGTGTTCGCAAAAATCACAAATGCGTAATTGTGCCTGAATATTTCCGCTGGATGCTGATCATCAAGTGGGTCTTCCCGTGGCCATGCAATTCTGGATTTCTCCGAAGATTGGTGCTGGATGCTGCGCCGCAACATCACACGATATCGCCAACGTTGCAAAAATGCGAAAGTGCATTGCTGGCAGCTGCTTCGTCTTCGAATGGCATGACAACGGTGAATAATAATGGCACCGCGAAACCGAATCAACTTCTGGTCCAGAGAACTGCGTCGACTGGCGAGAGAGTTCTTTAACTTTTTTTTAACTTTTAGTTTTTAAGAATGGTGATTTAATCTTATTTCGAGAGAATTTCGACAAATTCTGAATAAAAAAATGGGACTAACTGTGGGAACTATTAGAATTAAAATTAAAATTATGAAAAAAAATGAGTCAAGTCCATTTAATTTTATGTAAGAATGAATTATGAACTAATTATTTTTATGAAAAAACGTCAAAAAATTGTAAATTTTGGAAATATTAATTTTGATGAATAAAAGTGATATTTTATATGATTTTTATCGAAATTTCACGTGTATTTTTTATGAATTTATTTGCTTTATATTTTTTTTGTTGCCTTTAAAAAAATTTTTCTAAGATTTAATCACTTCCAATTATTGACCTTCAATATTTATCAATTTTCAGTAACATCGTAACATCAAAACACAAATGTTTTTTAACTAAAGATGATTTCTGATCATATTGGGTCGATATTTGGCGAAACAAAAAAATCAGAGTTTGACCCTTCAAACTCTGATAAATTATCAGAGTTTGAACCTCCAAAAAACAAGTCATTTTTTGATCGTTTTTAAGCCTAAAATTGAATCAATATTCATTCTAAAGATGATTTCTGATCATATTGGGTCGATATTTGGCGAAACAAAAAAATCAGAGTTTGGAGGTTCAAACTCTGATAATTTATCAGAGTTTGAAGGGTCAAACTCTGATTTTTTTACAAGTCATTTTTTGACCAGTTTTAAGCCTAAAATTGAATAAATATTCATTCTAAAGATGGTTTCTGTGCATATTGGGTCGATATTTGGCGAAACAAAAAAATCAGAGTTTGGAGGTTCAAACTCTGATAATTTATCAGAGTTTGAAGGGTCAAACTCTGATTTTTTTACAAGTCATTTTTTGATCAGTTTTATGCCTAAAATTGAATAAATATTCATTCTAAAGATGATTTCTGATCATATTGGGTCGATATTTGGCGAAACAAAAAAATCAGAGTTTGGAGGTTCAAACTCTGATAATTTATCAGAGTTTGAAGGGTCAAACTCTGATTTTTTTTACAAGTCATTTTTTGATCGTTTTTAAGCCTAAAATTGAATAAATATTCATTCTAAAGATGATTTCTGATCATATTGGGACGACAAAAATAAAACAATTTTTTTAACATTTATTTGTTCATTTATTCATTTTTTTTTTATTAATAATAATAATAATTTAATCAGTAAGTATTGTTACATTTTTTTTTATTATTGAAACTTTTCTTTCTTCTTTCAATAGTTTTTGTTTCTTTTTAAAATCATTTTTTATTTAATTTAATTATCAAACTGGATTGGATTATGTATAACATAATATTTTCATAAAAACTAAACTCTAAACATAAAAACAACAATTTTTTTTTTGATTTGAAGATCTTTAAGATTCTGAATAGGTATAGTTGTTAAGGTATAGTTAGGAAAACTTGTGTTAATATTTTTTTTTACAAACCAAAACGAAAGCATGGCTCAAAGAATGTTATTCATATTATAAAAGTGTTTTTTAGGTAATTCAGGCCATTTAAAATGATTATTATTATTAATAATTTTAATTAATTATTCCCTAAGTTTTCAATTTATTTATTTTTTTTTTCTTCTAAACTACTACAATATTAGTCTCTTTGCATATTTTTAATCATTTAATATTATTATTTATATATTTATTAATAGCTTTCATAATATTTATCATAACTTTATTACAATATTTTAATCGTTACTGGTTCTAAACAGGCCTTGCATTTTATTATATATTTTTTTAGGCTTGGACTAACAAGATTTTTTTCATCATTAAATGAAGATAAATTCGGAAAAATAAAAAAAAAAAATTTTTAGAAGAGAGGTGAGAAAGACTAGAGACGCCAAAGTTTATTCGGTGAATATATTTTTTTTTGTGAATTTTGGTAAAATTTTATTTTATTTTTTTTTAATTAAAAGCATACATAGATCTGTTTTTTTATTAATTAATAATAATAATTATATTATTATATGAATTATTTACGTGATCGAACGTGAATGATGTGAGGAGTGTCTTATTATTTATTTTTTGTTTATTCCATAATAAGTGCACTTATCTACGCATTATTATTTATTATTACTTAGGATCTCTCTGAAACCCGTGGGTGTGCAAGAATGACAGGTGGACATTTTTTTGATGGAAGAGTTGTCAGAAAGATCACGAGTTTTGAGGACTTTCGCTGTTTTTTCATTGATAGAACATTTTTCGTCCCTTTTTTTAATTATAAGTTAGTTATCTATAAGCAATATATGTTCATATAGAATATAAATCAAAGATAGTTTTTAAAAAAATCATAAAAAATAACTGAAATTTGTTAAAAATAATTAATATCTTGATATGTTTCTACATCTATAAGTTATTTTTGAGCATTATTTATGTTCACCTGTTAATCTTTGTTTTATTTTATTATTTTTTTTTGTTACTTTTTTGATTAGTACCTGCAGGAAAACACAAATTACTTTTTTTTTAAAACATAAGCGCATTGGTATTTTTCTTGTTTTTTTTATTTTATTATTATTTTTTTGGTGTTTGACTCTACTACACTTTGATTTTTTTTATTAATATTATTAATGATTAATTACTTTGTGTATATATATTTTTTCAATAAAAAAAACAACAAATGAAATTACAAAAATAAAAAAAAAATCAAACCAGGCTCCTACCAATAGGCCTTTTAAAAATATTTATAGTAGTTAAAAAAAATAAATCAGCCACTCACTGTTATTATTATTTATAATTATTAATATTATTATACAAAGAGCCTTTCGTATACTTAACAGCCGTTTAATTACCGAAAAAAAAATCAAAATAATGTCAAATATGTGTGTGTATAAAATACGTTTTTATTATTATTTATCACTAGTTCCTTTTTTTGTTGATTTTTTGTGTGTTTAAATTAATTTAAGTGGTTAATAATATTTAATATATATATATAATAAAATATTGTATATAATGTATTTTTTTTACCACGGTTAACATAACAAATTTACATATTTATTTTTTTTTATTAGAACAGCATTTTATTACTAAGTTTAATATTATTATTATTTTTATATATGTTCATAGAGCGCCGCATGATGATCTTGTCAAGTACATGAACATCATGCGGCGCTGTTAGGATATTACCAATATTATATATTTATTCATTCCCTTTTTTTTATTTATTTGTTTATTTTTTAATTATATATATATTTTTTAAGATTAATTTAAAACTAATCAACTAATTGTAGAATATATTAATTTTTCTTCATTCATTGTTATTTTCTTTTAAACTTGTTAAACTAAACTTGTTATTTTTTTGTATATTTTATACTGAGTGTAGTTGTTTTATTTTTTTTTTTTCATAAATTTAATGATAACGATCGTACTTGCTTAACACTTTAGTGTTAATGTTAATGAAAAAGAGGATAAAATATATGTTTAATATATATTTTTATATAGAATATAATTTTTTTTTATCAATAATTTTTAATAATAATATATAATAATTAATAAAATATGGCTATAATAATAATAGTTTAACGATTACAGTGGAACGCTTATCAATTATAAAAGAATATCATCAAATGTAAACATAAAATCCGTGAAATCCAATTTTTTTTTGATTATATTCCGTATTAGTTTTTTAATATTTTTTTTTCTATCACTCACGAGTGTCCTTTTATTGTTTTTTTTAGTAAAATAATATTCTTAGTACTTCAATTTTTTTTATATATATCTATATATAGATTTTTTTGAATAATAATGTTTTGGTTTAAATTCACTCTTAGTTCATTTCATCATCACCACAATTAAAAAATAAAAAATATTATATTTGACACACATTCCGGGGTTTACTTATGATGATAGTTGTTCCGTTGTTGCTGCGAACTGCTATTGTTATTGTTATTATTGTTTGAATTCGTGTTGTTGTTGTTGTTATTGTTGTTTGTTTGTGCTGTATTAATTGTATCGAAACGACGGTAACACAAGAGGTAAGGTACGCGTGGCGCAATTGGCTTCAAGACTTGATTATCGTTCACGAGTTTGACGCTGCTGTCGTCGTAGCGGATCCAACTGCTGTAACCGATGTGAAAAGCGTCTGTCAAATAATGTCCTTTGGATGCCTCCTTGCCGTCGTGATAGACCACGGCGAAGAGTTTGTAGGTGCGTTGCTTTTGCGAATATTTCGTCTTGTTGGACATGAGTTCTAAAAAAAATTTAAAAAAAATTAAAAATTAATTTTATAAAATAAGAGTTTTAACGAAAAAATGTCCTGGTGTAATACTTTGAACGAAAACCTGAGAAAAGCGAAACGTTCATACACACATCACAGATTTTTTTGTACCCAATCTTAGTCGCATTTTATTCCATGTGAGAAGAAATAAATGCCGGCTTAATAGATTGGGGTCTGAATTTCGACTTTCAAGACACTTACTTGTTTCAATTTTCAGCTCAACTGGGAACTCGAGAGATTTTGTGATTTTTGTGCAGCCGTCTTGCTTGTAATCGAAGCATTTCAAATGCAAAATGAGCACGACGGGCAATTCTTCGATGGTGACTTGTTGCCATGCCGTGACTTCTTGGTTCGTTTTGGTGCTTGTGATGCCCTCCAATGGATCGCGTCCCGCGAGCAAATCTAAAGCTTGGTTAACGGAGGTAGCACGCTGTTGGAGAAAAAAAATTTATCAGAAAATTGTTTTTAAATTTAAATTTTTTTGAAAAAATTGATCCAAATTTATTTAAATTTTTTGTCTCTTTGAAAAGTCGAAAATTCATAAGGGCAAAGTTTAAAATAAAAAAAATTAAAAATTTCATAAAAAAAATTTTTTTTTTTGATTTTCGATTTTTTTTTTTTTTTTTGAAAAAAAAATATTTCAAAAAATTCAAAAAAAAAAAATAGAAAAAATTAATTAAAAATTTCAATCAATTAATTTTTTTTTGATAATTTTTCAATAACATTTTTTTTAAATTAGGAATTTATATTATTTTAAAATAATAATTTTTGTAAAAAAATGAAGAACAAAAAAAATATTTTGTAAAAAAAATATATTTGTAATTTTTTTGTTTAAAAATTGTTTCAAAAAAATAATAATAATAATTAATTAATTAGAATTTTTGAATTAAAAAAAAAAAAATTTTTTTTATGATTTTTTTCTAAATATTTAGGTAAAATTTTAATATTTAAAATATTAATGTAAAAAATTAAAAATAACAAAAATTCACAAAATATTCATTAAAAATTTTTTTTGGGACAAAAATTAAAAATAAAGTTGGAAAATTTCGAGAAAAAATTTTAAAAAATTTATAAGAAAAAAAATGTTTGTTCCAATTCTAACGTTAAACGCTGAGATCATGCGCGTAACAAACTCTCAGGAACGCGTAACGACAGACACCGAGCTATCCGGATGCACGTTACTAAAACAGTAACGCACGAGTGGATAAAGTGCCGTCGCTACAATTTGCTCTGCCACAAGTGTAACGCTAGTTATCTCAATCGAAAACTAATAGGAGATAATTTGCTGACTTCTTATGACGTAAAAACCTTAACAAAATCACTTCAAACCTACCTCAATATCGAGTGGCAACGTAAAGAACGGCTGAATATTGTCTGTGGAGTGATCTCCTTCACGCGTAACGCGACTACGAAGTTTTCCTCTGAAAATGTCGCTAATTGGGGTGCGAGCGTAATCGGTTGTACGAGTGATGGTACCTTTGTTACGACTTCCAATCACCTAAAAAAATACAAAAAATTAAAGTTATACATTTGAAATTGATAAAAAGTTGCAAAAATGTCCTGGTGTAATACTTTGAACGAATACCTGAGCAAAGCGAAACGTTCATACACACATCACAGATTTTACTGTACCCAATCTTAGTCGCATTTTAATGCATAAGAGTCGCAATAAATGCCGGCTTAATAGATTGGGGTCTTAAAATTTACATTTTTTATTACTTACTTGCCAATCATCGCCATCCGCATCGGGATTAACTTCGCCATTGTGATCGCCATTCACGATTTCCTCCTTTTTCGTGACAGTTGTGGGTTGTTTGACGGCAACTGCTGGTTTGTCAGTCAATTTTATGATCTAAAAAGACAAAAATTTATCAGAATCGAGTAAAAAATTATTTTTTTATGCAAAAAATGTATGTTTTGAGCTCAGACCGAGGCAACTTGGGATATTTAACGTTAACTCAGTGGTCAATAAAAACATTTTTATTTAATTTTCCACACATTTTTAGGCAATATCGCATAAAAACCGACATCCCTTATGGGTAGTATGGAATTTTTCGATGAAAAAGTGAGACTTACCTCCAACATTTCGTCATTTAATTTGTTCAAGACGCATCCAAGGAACTCCTCGGCATCCTCTTGACGACCTTCAACATGGAAGATTTCAGAACGGATGTTATTTAGCATCTTGTAGATGACGGTTGGCTCGAAGGGCGTATCTGTGATGAGTTCGATGTCTTTCACGTGGGTGCCTTTCTCGCGCATTATCTTTCTCGGTTGGAATTCGGTGATCAATTCTTGCCTAAAAAACGAAAAAATCATGAATTTGCAAAATTTTTAATTTTTTTTAGTAAATTTCAACTTACATCGCTTCAAGAATCGGCGTACATCCCTTCGTTTTGTAACTGGACAACTTTGGCATGTCGCGCATCAAGTGATAGAACGGCGGGCACGAAACAAGCGCTTGCAAAATGCCATTTATGTAACAATAGTTCGAACGATTGATCAAACCGCGTGGGCAAATGCTGATACTATTATTGTCAATCTTGTAATTTTGCAGGAAATTCGACAATTTGAGTGAATATTCGTCGGCGACGGGTTTTTTCTCTGTCGTTGGCTTCACTTGTGTCGCTGGCATAAATTGCGCGCCCAAATTTGGACTTGTAGCGTTCGTCTCGAAGGGCGAAACTTTCGCAATGGGTCTTTTCGAAGCCATTTCCAGTCCCGATACTGCAGCTGATGGCAATGGCGCTGGTTTTGGAGCACCTCCCGCAAAGAGACTTGCCCACGATTTGGCAGGAGCTTGTTTATTTTCATCGACAGGCGGCGGCGGAGGCGCAAGTGACAAAGTTTGCTTCTTTTCTGTAACGTTAGCGGTGACTTCTTTGTTTTGTTGTTCGACTTTCTTGACTTCTTGCACGATAACGGGTGCAGTTTTGAGTTCTTCTTTCTTCGCAGCTACGGGAATTGCGACGGTAGTCGATTTGCTTGGCACGGGAGACGTATTTCCAGTTTTGAAGGGAACGGCAGGCGTTTTGACGACAACTTGTGAGGCATTAACCGTTGGATTGACAGTCGCTGTCTTGTTGTTTGATGTTTCTTGCTTTGCGGGAACCGCTGAAACCGATACGGAGGCGGTATTTTTCTTGCTGGTATTCCATTCGACGACTTTTGCGTTGCTGGCGCCGCCGAAACGATCAGTCTTGGCAACAACGGGCTTCTCTTTAGGCTTTTCGCTACTACTAGAACTAGTGACTTGGTTTGGCACGGCATTGGGGATGTCTTGCGACAAGGATTGCGCATTTGACGACGACGACGTGGAAGTGAGGGAGCCCGAAGAGACAGTTTTTGTCAAACTTTGCGGTACGAAGGGCGGCGCATTGATGTGCGGGGGATTTTGTGCAGTGTCACGGACACGCTGAGGTAAGGGAGACGGTTGTTGGTGCTGTACATTTGAAGGAACTTTGTTTGTTTTGACTACATCATTGGTTGCGGGTACGAATTCATCAACGTTCGCGACGAGATTTTCATTTGCCGCTGCCTCATGTTCGATTTGCGTGACAGTTTTGATGACGACAACTTGCTGCGCTTGCTGAATAAACGTTTGTTCGTTATTTTCGTTCGTTGATGTGGCAATTGCGAGATGCTGATTCACATTGGCGTACGATTGGGCAACAGCAATGGGCGAAATACTGCCCTGCGGAGCCATCGCAAAGTCTTGGGACGGCGCTTGAGGAGCGGGATTCGCGAAATGAGGCTGTTGTGAGGGCAATGGAGGCTGAACGACTTCTTGTACGGCAACGGGAGCGACGACGGGAACCGCAACTGGCTGATTGACAACCGTGAAATTAGGCACATTTGGATTCAAGACAGAATGTGGCATCCCGGGATGTGGCATCGGTATCGTTTGATGATGAATTTGAATTTGAGCGGTTTGTTGGTTCAATTCTTGTTCCGCAATGAGAAGTTCTTCTTGCTGCTGGGGCGTTTGTTGCATTTGCTGATATTCCTCGGGACTCATTTGCACTTGTCCATCTTGCATTTGATGCGGATCTTGATATTCGTGATTCGGAGACCACATTTGCGGGACATTTTCTTGCTCATCAACGACTTTGCCGCCATCATCGACGATATATTCGGGCTGCATGATCGGGAAAACGGGCTGATAGCCGTACATGGGCGATGCGTACATCGGCAAATGTTGAACGTACAAAGGAGTTGTCGCGGGATGCGCATTCGGATGCGGAACTCCAGCTTGTCCTTGCGGCGCATACGAATACGGATATTGAACGTAATATTGGTAGGGAGGTCCGGGCGGCGCGGCGATCATTTGTGCTTGCGGATCGATAACTTGCGGAATTACTTCGGGTTGTTGGGCATTTCCGCCGCGCGGTACGAATTCACGACGTTGCGAATTGCTGCTGTTGGTACGGGCACGACCTCGACGATTTTGTCCGCGCATCTGATTGTTCATCGGTTGTTGCGTGCCTTGCGATTGCGGTTGTCCCGGTTGTTGCTGCTGCGGTTGTCCCTGCCCATCGACATGCGGATTTTGCACGTTGACATCTTGCGCCGGCACATAAGCAGGTTGCAAATAATGCTGCACAGATTGCATCAAGCCATGAACATTCACGTTTGCCGTCAAATTACTCACGAAAACGTTGCCCGGCTGGGGCATCATTGGCATGTGATACATGTACGGTGCATGGGGATTCATGAAAAGGGGCTGTTGTGATGTTGGCGCCGATTGCGGCGGTTGCTGTGCTTGCTGCTGTTGCTGATTCTGAGACATGGCTCCCGGATGATTTGGATTGTTGATCATTTGTGACGGCGATTCGGGCGGTAATGCGGGCGAAAAAGTGTTCAACTGCTGCGGATCTATCGGCGTTGCCTGGATTTGATGAATTTGCTCCTGAAAAAAATGTTTTTCTTAACGTTAGACGTCATTTTCACAAGTCACGTGTCGAAAAATGAACTTACTTCGCTTTCGGTATGGATTTCAGCACATTCGCTATTCACTGAAAGGAGAAAAGGACAAAAATTAGCAAATGGAATCCCGCAGAGAGAAAGGAAAATCATGCAAAACTAGACTACTGTAAAAAAAAAGCATAAGAAATCGCACGCACACACACAACACGCGCACAAGTCAACGAAAAGATACAAAATTACTAAAAAGAAGCCTTATAAATAAAGATTTTTAGTCATAAAATCAAAAGTCGGTAGTAAAGTAACGAATAAAAAAAAGTGATTTCTCAAATAAATGATAATCGTGTGTGTGTTAAAAAGCAAAACAAAATCATAAAAGCCAAAAAAAATAAATTAAAGAGAAAAAATTTTTTTTTTCAGTCCAGAACATCACAACAGTAGAGAAGAACAAGAGGAAGAAAGCAAGGTACCTGATGATTCGGGTACTTGTTTCGTTGTCGGCGGCGATGATGATGCAGTATTTGTTGACGTTGCTGGCGTTTGTGGCTGAATTATCGGCTGTAAGATTGCGGTAGCTGCTAATGTTGGTTTCACGACGGCATACAAAGGAATAGTCGCTAACGGCGTTAAGATTCTTGGCATAACAACCTCTTCAATGGTGGCAGATAAGGGTGTGCTCGTTGCTATTTCGATGGTTTTTTTGGAGAAAATATTGAAAAATTCAATTTTTTGCACACGAAATATGGATTCACATCGGTTTTATGAGACAAAAATGACGTGAAAACTTGTAAAATGCTTGAAAACTTCAAGTTTTGTCGAAAATTTATGGAAATGAAAGATGAGAAATCAATTTTTGGGCTTCTTGAAGTATTTTCGTTCGAAATTTGCTTTAAATTTGTTGAAAAAATGCTATTTTCAAACTGAAAAATTACTTTAAGCTCAAGATTTTTTGAAAAAATGATAAAATTTCACATAAAAATGTTCAAATGTTGACCGAATATTAAAAATTAAGAATTTTTCATAAAGCTTTTTAGTTTTAAATTGCTTTTAATTACATAAAAATAAATATTTTTTGTAATTTTCATGCATTTGAGTTACATTAAATTTAAAATATGACAGAATAGTTTAAATTTTTATAAAATTTAAGCCAAAAATAATCGAAAAAAAGCACATTTTTGCGTTTTTGATTAATTTTTTGTTTTTAAATTGTTATTTTACAACAGATAATAATAAAAATCTCAAAAATTTTTAAAATATTCATCAAATTGGGCTGAAATTTTATAATATTTCTTAAAAATTTCAGGCGAAAAGAAACTTTTCTTTAAAAAATTATTATTTTATGAAGTTTTTCGTTCAAAATTTTATGAAAATATGTGATTTTTAAACATAAAATAAATTTTTTTATTTTTTTTAGATTCTAATTTTTCAAAAAAATTATCAAATTTGGTTGAAATTATACAAAAAAAAATAATTTTGTTAAAAATTTAAACAATTAAAGTCAAAAATTATCATTTTTCAATAATTTTACCCAAAATTCGACTAAAAATTAAAATTTTCTTATCTTTCATTTCCAATAAATTTCCATTTCACACTTTGACATGAAATTTTCGACACATTCCAAGAGACGGTCTTACCGTAACTCGTTTCATCACAACTATAATCAACGGATTCAGTGGAGTAGCTACTATTTGCACTATTTGCACGACGATTTGCTGCCGTTTTTGCCGTCCCGTCACTATTCACATCATAATTTCTCTTATTTGTTGTCGTTGTCGTCGCCGTCGATCTGCCTTGATTGTGTTCCGTCGTAGTCGTCGATGAACTCGTATCGCCACAATTATTGTTACCGCTTTTGTGATTCACTTGTGGTTGTTGCGGGTTTTGTTGTTGCTGCTGATAAGCATATCGCTTCGAGGCGACAACAACGTTTTTCGACGGCGGCGCTTGGTTTTGCTGCTGCTGCTGCGTCGTCACGTTACCTTGAAATTTGCGATTTGTTACCCAAGCCGTGGGTTTTGGGCGATTTACGTTCTTTTGGGCCTGCTGGGCGCCGTAATTTGTCGTTGACGGTCTAAAAGTGCGATTTTGATTTGTCGCCACGTACGTTCCGCCACGCGATGTGCCCCGATGATTGCCGGGACTCACAATTCCGATGCCGCGTACACTCTTGTTGCTTCTACTGTTGCTGCTGCTGCTGCTGCCGACGCTATCGACACCGCTATTTCCGTTGTTATCGTACAACGTTGACTTTAATTCATCCTTTTCACTATCGTCCACGCCTGACAAATCTAAAAACTCGTAAAATTCTTCTCGTGTCTGCGAGTTGCGTGTTCGCGCCACGACGCGTTTTCGTCAATCCAATCAATTTATTGAATAAATTACGTAATAAGAGTTTTTTTTTATTGTGTGTGTCGTCGTTGATTGTGATGTTGTTCAAGTTGATTGGTGTGATTAGAATGAAAAAGGGAGAGAAAAAAGAAGGAAAAAAAAGAGAAGATGATTTCTGATTATTATTATTTTTTTTTCAATGATTTGCTCGTGATATGAGCTCATTGCAGCGAAGAATTCACGAAGAGAGAACGAGATTTTGTTTTTGTTTGTCGATCTGAGTCAGAAGTGCGATTCGAAAACAACAAAAAACACTCGCAAAAGCAATAAAGTCACACGAAATCAGCAACGTCAGCGGATTTTAAGCATTTTTTGACATCGAAAGCGGATGTAAAATGAGACATTTGAACAAAAATTTGCGAAATTTGCGAGTCGGGTCATTTTTTTGGGTAGAAAATGTCTGCATCACAAATGTTATCAACTCTTCATGGCAAGGAAGAGACAATGACCGTCGGATACAAGTTCAATTTTGGCCATGTATTGACCCGGATGATGTGAGATTTCATCATAACGAGCTTCGACAGGCCTGTTTTCGTCATTTTTGATCTAAAAAGTTCAAATTTCTTTAATTTTTTTAAAATTTTTCCTTAAAATTTGTTCTTTTTTGATAAAAATCGTTAAAGTTTTTTTTTAATTCTTCATTAAACTTCTTAAAAATGCTTAAATCTCGCATTCAGATTGATAATTTTGGTAATTTTAAGTCCGAAAAGTCAAATTTTTATAAGATTTTCGTAATTTAGTGATATAGTGAGTCATATGACCTTCAAAAAAATGCTTTTACGATACAGATACGATTTTAGATAAGATTTACAGATAAGATTTTTATCATTTTAGATAAAAAAAAAATTAATTTTCTTCAATTATTGAAGTCTATCTTAAAATTGAGTCATAAAATCCTCTGAAAATGCTAAGATTTGGCATTCAGAGACTAGATTTTGATTAAATTTGTCAAATTTTCTTTAGAATTTTTAAGAATCTTTCTTAAAATTCTTTTTTTAAAGGCTTTCTTATAGTCAATTTCGATTTTTTTGTTCCGAAAAGTCAAATTTTATTAAATTTCTTTATTAAATTCTTTAAATTTAATGTTCAGGGAAAGAATTTTACTCAACTTTGATCTAAAAATTCAAATTTTTCGTAGCTTCACATCTAAATGAGGCATAAAACTCTTAAGAAATCTTTAAATTTTTCATTAAAATAAAAAATGTAAGTCTTTTTAGGTCTAAAAAGTAAGTTTTTTGTTAAATTTTTAGATTTTCACTCAAAAAATTAGACTTAATTTGCTTGAAAAATAAGAATTTTTGTAAGTTTTTCTTTAAAAATGGAGCATTTTCTTCAAATTTTGAGATTTTTTAGAATGAAATTCTCTAAAATCGGTCTAAAATGTCATTTTTTAATTTCTAAAAGAACAATTTTTCATGAAAAGTTCTGAAATTCATGATTTTAGGATAAATTTCGGGTCTTAAAATGTTTCTAACGAACTTTTTCAAACACATTTTTGCATTTTTCGGATTTTTAACCCAAGTTTTGTAGTTTAAAACTCATTCAAACCATCCCAAAGGCTTAAAATCATAAAAATTCTAAAACTTTTTTTCCTCAAAAGTAACTTTTTAGTCAAAAACCGGTCTTTTTCTGCCTCTCCTCATACAGAAAGACGTCTAAACGTTAATAAATCCCGTGATTTTTTCGAAAAGTTCCCCCTAAATGACAAAAATCAAGTGTGTGCAAGTATATTAAAATTCTTGTCAACGCACGTAAATAGTGAAATATATAAAAACATAAACCCACACACTGATAAATAAATTTCTTTCATTGAATCATCTTCGTCGCTCATCGAAAAACTTTTTTTTTTTCATCGTGAAAAGAAAGAAATTTCCTTCACACATGCAAAGCGGCGCATAAAAAGTGCCGAAGAAGCGAGCAGAGATCATCTCTGGTTGTTGTTGTTGGTCGAATCGGTCGAGTTGGCTGTTCAAATGTTGCTCGCCACACATCGACATTCACGCACAGAGTCGACGAATTTTTTTTTTGTTATGTAAGAAGCCATGTTAGCACTCTCGCTGTGTGTGTTGGTACAAATGTCGACGACGACAACGACGACTCGTGTGTACGGAATGGCACATTCTGGATCAAATTTAATTAGTCGAAAGGTTTGGAAATGCAGTTGTTACTTTGGACTTCTTGCTTTGCTCCAGCTTTGAATCGAATAATGCCGTATACACGTGTCGGTCGTCTTTCTCCGCTGCTTCGTGCGTACCGCGATTGCCGTACGGGGAACGATGATGTCGAAGAAAAGGCAAAAAGGAAACGTGTTATCACCACGGCACAGCGCAAAAAAGTTCTTTTTGGGAGAATTTCATCATCGCTCGTGTGAGAATTCGAAACGTGGAGCGACCCCGAAACTGATTTAATTTCACGGCGTGACCTTTATCGCTTGATTAAGTTCATTTTTGGGTCGGTTTCGGTGTGTTTTCGTCGCGTTTCGGTGTCGCAGCGTAAGAAATAGCGAGAACGACATCACGAAGAAAAAATGTGGACTCATACGCCCATGACTTTTGTGCACTTTTCACCCATTATTGCTCACTTTTTCACCATAATTACCATTTAAAGCGCGTGTTTCGCCACTTTTCCATCACTCGAGCGACATTTTGCGACGCAATTACTCGTAATTTTGCCCGAATTTCTTCCTTATTTAAACACGAATTTTTTTTTCCTCTCGTCGTCACTGTCAAAGACTCGACGAGCACACAGAAACTCGTGCTCGCATGTCGATAGAGCGATAGAGGAATTTACGACGTGCACAGTTTTTGCTCGTCATACGCACGCACACATCGAACACATACACGGGGACCGTACGTACGCCACGATGTGCCTTTTTTAGCGATAAGTTTTGCAAGCCCCGCACCACAATTCCCGCACATTTTTTAGCAAAAGAATCCGGTACTCACCGATTTAGATATCGCCATATCGATTTAATTCAATCATTTTTTGCTTTTTTAGCTGTAATGAGCTTTTTTTAGCGACCTGCTTTTTTCTTCCACTGTTTTTTGACGTTTCTGACGTTTCGTCATTGGCCCACGTGACATTTTGATGCGTTTTTGATTGTACTATGGGATTTTCCGTCGAACCGAACTCACGCTTGAGTTTTCGTAAGGAGGAATACAGTACCGCGAGACGAATGAAATTGATAAATCCCAGTTAAAATTGTAAACTTTTGTTTTGTGCACTGGGCATATTTACAATTTTATCATTTTCATTCGTCTCAAATACAATTTCAGGTCTTGGATGTTAAAAAATTTAAAAATTCATAAAAAATCGATCAAGTTTGGATCTTATTCACTAAATTTTTGTTTCAAGACTAAATTTAGTTTACAAATATTCAAAAAAATTACTTTCTTTTGTTAACAGCAACAAAAAAAGTTAAAATTTTGTCAAAAAATTCCCAAAAATTTAGCAACCAAAACTTGTTTTGTTAAATTGTTATCAAATTCCATCAAAATAAGACTGAATATCGACAAAAAGTTTTCATTTAAACATGGCAGACGAGAAAAAACCCACAGTAAGTCCTAAAATTCCCCTAAAAACTTGAATTCTCAAAAATTCCATTACAGACAAACGACGAGCTCGCAAACGCTAAACAAGGAATCGTCCGCCAAAAGTTCCATCTTTACGTAGAATTGTGTGAAAACAGCATGAGGATCGAAATGCACATGAAACGCCTCTCGAATCTGCGGAAGGAATTGAATTACATCAAAAATACCGACTGGAAATACGATCCAATTGAGAAGCCAGCGTGAAATTAAAGTTAATTTACTGAAATTTATCCGTTCCAAGTGATTTTTCGTAGTTGATAAGTTGTAAAAATAAACATTTTTTATTTCGTATGAACAGGTTTCTTGGGATTTTTCTTGAAATTTTGCTTTCCTGAGTTTTTTCGTGTGTCACCTTTCTTTCCTTTTTTGTTCGGGATCTCGCCCTTGAACCGTTTATTCGCTTTATATTGATTTTCGGCACTTTCTTTGATATTTTCTTCCCTCCAACTCGATGGGATATGATGATTAAAGTATTTCGCTTCGTCCTGGCTGATTTGTTGTCGGATTTGATCCAAAAGGTTCTTGGGTCCCTGAAAGAAATTAAAGTCAGTAATGGTCAAAAAGGAAAAAAATTGAAAAAATTTCTTACCAAATCAGCTTTTTTCGAAGTTTTTCGTTTCATAATCGCTTTTTCCTTCTCCAAAGCCTTTTGCAATGCCTTCAGGGTGTTTGCATAATCCAAAGCTTTGCTTTCCTCAATACTTGGATTCGTCTTAATTTCCGCTACGGACTCCTTTCCTGCTTGTTCAATGATTTTCTGGAAGGGTTTCAGCTGGAATTTCTCAAGGAGCGTTATTCCGACGCCTGCTTGGCCAGCACGAGCTGTTCTGCCGATGCGATGAATGTAGGTTTTGACGTGTTTTGGGGCGTCATATGAGATAACGACATCCACTGCTGGAATATCGATACCTCGAGCAAGTGCATCTGTGCTAATGATGCCGTTAACTTTGAACGAAGCGAATTTGTGGAGGACATTTTTACGTGCAGCCAAGCTCAAAGTACTCGAAAGCTCCTCAATGACCATTTCGTCGCCGAAAAGTTCTTGTAACACGAACGACAAACGATGTGAGGCATCTGTACTGTTGGTGAAACACAAAAATCGTCGCCAATTGTTCTCTTTTAGCAACGCATAAACACTCAGCGGCTTCAATCGTGTCTCCGTAAGACAATAATTCTCAACCAAATTCGCTGGAGTCGTATATTTTCCGATAAAATCTCCGCGTTTTTCCTTGTTATTCGTCAATTTTTCGCCATTTTCATCCGTTTCTTGCTCTGCAGAGTCTTTATGAATGACTGTGGTGAACAATTTCGGATGGAACAACTTGAATTTTTGGATTTTTTCCGGATCCTGACTCAAAGTTGCGGAAAATAGCAGTTTATGAGGAGGTCTCGAGGTGTTTCTTAAACTGCTTACACTCAAAGGAATCGATTTTCCCATCAAATAGGACTCATTTTCGAGTTTTATGTGCTTATTCAAGTGATATAACCAGTCATTTTGGATTTGATCCATGACACGATCCGCTTCGTCGATGACCAAAAACCGCAAATCCTTGATGGAAAAGCCTTCGGTCGATTGTAAATGCTCAACGAGACGTCCCGCAGTGGTTACAACGATGTCAACTTTGGAGAAATATTGTCCGTTGATATTTTCTACGAGTCTTGAGCGTTCTTGAGCAAGCGGCATGGAGCTCGTTAATAGGGTTGCGACGATTTTTGTGTCTTTACACAACTAAAAAAATGAAAATTTATTAAAAATTTACAAATTTTCACTCTAAAAATCTTACCTGCTTGAAAACTTGAAAGACTTGCTCCGCCAATTCATTAACAGGCAAGATCACCAAAGCGCGAACCTTTCGTTGGACTCGTTGCAGGAGTAATTGCACGATTGGAACAGCAAATGCCAAAGTTTTACCGCTTCCCGTTGGAGCTGAACAGCAAATATCTCGGGGCCAAAAGGGACTCGGCTTTGATTGGATGTCCAAAATGAACGGAATTACCTCTTTTTGTACGGGAAATAGATGTTTAACCCCGGAAGCGAGCAAATTTTCTTTAATTTTTGCATCCAAATAGGACAAATCCTCAACAGTCGTCGTCGTATCGGACAAATCATTGGAAATAACGCGCGGATATGCAAGCCACGCTGGAAGAACAGACCGAATTTTACGCCGTTGTTCGAAAACTTGCTTGCCCAAGACTTGGAAATCCGAGTCTTTGAGAGCTTCTTCGATGTCTTTCGTTTTTGTGAGTTTTGGTTCATCTGGAATTGAAGTTTTTTCTTCTTCAACAACTTCTGTGGTGTCCATTTGCTCATTTTCTTCGACATTTTGTTCTTCAACGACGGGAGCGCGTTCCTTTTTCAACTTTTTCTTTGACTCAACTTTGGATTTTAAGGCATTCAAGAGTTTGGCTTCCTTTTCTGCTTCGTTTTCGGACTCGGATTCGCTTTCAGACTCTGATGTTTGAGCGTCAACTTCCATTTCCTCCTCATCTTGGGGCTTTTCGGGGATTTCAATGACGGAATTTCCATTTTTAAGTCCGTTGTAGAGTTCTTCGGATGATTCGTCACTGTCGGAATTGTATCCTTCGACCTTCTTTTTGGGCTTTTTCTTCTCCGATCCGCCGCTTTTCTTGCGTTCACTGATTTTTGTGAGTAATTTCGAAAATAATTTCGTTTCTTTCGTCTTTTCTGCCGTGTCTACCATCGTAAATGCAATTTTCAGACAAAAATCGGTCTTTCACATGTGGATTTGTTTTGATTTTTGCCCGAGCTGTCATTCAAAGTGAGACGAATGTAAGTGATATAACAACAAATCCACATGTGATTATGAATTTTTGAGTTTAAAATCGTATTTTAAATAATAAATTCAATTTAAATCATCAAAAATTCACAAAAAATTATAAAAATCTGCCAACAAGATGCCCGGCAGTCGAATTTTCAACCGAAACAAGTCCTTGGGCTTCGTAAGCAATCATGTTCCTGCTGCCGTTCGTTACTACCAGAAGCGAAAGGAGAACATAATCGTCACTTGCACCGGTCGGAGCGTTCACGCGTTCACAACTAACTTCCGTTTGATCAATTCCACGCCGTTGCATGCGGAGGACATCAATTGCGTCGTCACAGATCCGTTTCTCGTGCATGTCGCTGCCGGAAAAAACATCTATTCATGGCGTTCCGGGCGGATAATCAAAAAAACATTCATCGGGCACAAAGCTAATGTGCATCTCATGCTTCCGTTCGGGCCTCATCTCATCTCCGTTGACGAGGATAACGTTTTAAAAGTCTGGGACATCGAATCGGAACTCCTTTATTTGGAAATTCCCTTTGACAAAACGAATTTCCGAGTCACAAGTATCCTCCATCCGCCAACTTATGTGAATAAAGTGCTTCTCGGCAGTGAACAAGGCACATTACAACTCTGGAATTTGAAATCTTCCAAATTAATTTACACTTTTAATCAATTCACGTCAAAAATAACGACTTTGGAAGCAGCTCCCGCATCAGATATCGTCGCCGTCGGGTTAGAAACCGGCAAAATTAGTCTCCTCAACCTCAAATTCGATGAAATCCTGATGGAATTCAATCAAGAAGATGGAGCTGTCACAGCAATTAGCTTCCGAACCGATGGTTTTCCGATAATGGTAACTGGAAGCACAAGCGGAAGAGTCTCAATTTGGGATTTGGAGAAGCGAAAATTGGTTACAATCTTGGAGGCGCATGCTGATAGTGTTAGTACGTTAAGTTGCTTCAACAGCGAGCCACTGATGTTCACAGCATCCCCTGACAACTCGATAAAATTATGGATTTTTGACATGCCCGATGGAGGTCCGCGGTTATTGCGACGTCGAGAGGGACATGCTTTGCCTCCATTGTGCATAAGGTATCACGGGGCAGGCGGAAGACACATTGTATCATCAGGCGAAGATGTTAGTATGAGAATTTTCAGCACAGTTTCCGAAACATTGAACAGAAGCATGGGTCAAGCGAGCTATAATCGGGAAGCTGCAAAGAAAAAACGTGAGAAAAAAAATTTTTTTGAAGAAAATTTTAAATTTTAATGAAATTTTTTGTAGGATCAAAGGCAAAAGCGCTTTTAATGCCGCCGGTAATCCATTTCACGACGGAAACCACACGAGAAAAGGAATGGGACAACATCGCCGCTATCCACAGAGACTATAAAATGGTTACTACTTGGTCCTTCGATCGTTGTAAGATGGGAGAATTGAAAATTGTTCCAGAAAATTTGAAAGACAAGGTCAGAACTGACTTCAGTACCGTCGCGAATTGCATCTGTTTGACACATTGCGGCAATTTTGTCGTTATTGGCTACACAAATGGAGATGGTAAGTGATAATTTTCAATTTTTCTTAAAAAAATTTCATAAAAATTCCTATGAAACAGTCCATCGCTTCAACATTCAATCCGGAATTCATCGTGCCACGTATGGAAAGCCCGCGCACGATAGCTCAGTACAAGGCGTCGCCACTGACAACTTAAATCAAGTCGTAATTTCCGGCGGTTTCGATGGCGAAGTGAAATTCTGGCATTTTCGCAACACCTCTGAATGCCTAAAAACCCTCGAACTCGGCGAAGGAATCAGTTTTTTCCGTTTTCATCGTGACAGTTCGTTACTTTGTGTCGCTTTGGATGACTTTACGGTTTGCTTAATTGATGCCGATGCCAAATACGTTGCTCGTAAATTTAGTGGGCACAAAGCTCGACTCACTGACGCCTGTTTTTCGCCCGATGGACGATGGCTTTTGACCACAGCGATGGATTGCGTCGTCAAAGTTTATGATATCCCCTCGTCATATCTCGTGGATCACTTTAAAGTCGAAAGTCCTTGCACATCGATGACAATGTCGCCAACGGGAGATTTCCTTGCAACGACTCACGTTGACTACTTGGGTATCAATTTGTGGGCGAACAAGACACTTTTCAACCATATTTCGATGCGAGCGCTGAAAGAAACGTCAGAACCGTATTTGATGAGCTTCCCCGTTGCCGGCAAAGAAACCGAACTTGATGACTCCGACGACTTTGAGTTTGACGAGATACCCGATTACAAGTCCCCTGCGATGTTGAGTCCCGATTTACTGACTTTATCTGATCTTGCGTTGTCCCGTTGGCAGAATTTGTTGAATTTGGATGTCTGTAAAAGGAGAAATAAGCCGAAACAGCCGCCAAAACAGCCCAAACAAGCGCCGTTTTTCCTGCCTACCGTTGCGGGACTCGAAATGAAGTTCGATTTGAATCAAATGGACCTCAATGGTGATGCGGAAGATGACTCACGTATTGCAGCAATAGCTCATATTGAAAATTTAACCACTTTTGGAAGACTTTTGAAAAGTACAATAGCCACAGACAACTTTGACGAAGCAATTTCGAAGCTCGTTTCGATGAATGTATCGGGCATTGACTTTGAAATTAAGAGTTTATCCCCCGTGGGTGGCGGAAATATCGCTATAATGTTGCAATTTATGAAAATGATCATCAAAATGTTCCAATCGAAGGTGAATTATGAACTTGCACAGTCATATTTGGGGGTTTTCCTGAAGGAGCATGCAGAATTAATTGTCGAAAATCAAGAACTCGCGGATTGTTTGGAGGAATTGGATTCCGTGTCACAACAGGGATGGCAAAAATTAGAAGACCAGCTCATGTACGGCATTGGCGTTGTGAATTCTCTCCGAAATTACGGGTTTTCCGCCGTTACAAAGTAAGATTTTGACCTGAAATTGAATAAATTGTTATAAAAAAAAATTAATTTTCATACAAATCTCAATTTATTTCGATACAAAAATAATAAATATGCTAAACGACGAAGGATCGAAGCGCTTCTACCGTCGTACGTTCCAAAACCATGTCCTTGAAGTAAATCTGGAACTCCTTAACCATCTTATAGAGACTTCGTTTGGCTGCCTGACGCGCTTTAATGAAACTATAATTCGATTTTTTCGCAACAACCAAGTTCATCGCGTTAATTTTTTCTAATATTTGGTGCAACTCGAGCAGAGTTTTGATGATTTTTGGCAGGGAGTCTTGCACGACACCGTATTTGTCTTCCGTCAATGAAAAAACGGCGATTGCGGCGATGCCTTGACTGAGATAAGTCACCTTCTCCGAGTAGTTGGCGAGTATTTGGGTGACTTTTTTGCTTTTATCTTCGCCGAAAAGCGATCGAAGGGTCGATGGAACGTTGCAATTGAGACTAACTTGGGGAGTTTTTGGTTCGGGCATTACCGGAGGGGCTGTAAGTGGCTTCAGAGGTGACGCAATTGGAGTATAGACCATGTTACGAATCCCAAGGGTCTTGTTCATGTCACGTTGCTCCGTTTTTTCGTCTCTTACGGGTGATGTTATGACCGGCAGTGCGTTATTATTGTTTGCGATGACAGGAGTTGGGACTTTTTTCGTTTCAATTACCTCCGTAAGGCTTTTTGTGAACTCCTGAAGGACTTTTAGCGTTGCTTCGTTCACATTTCGGAAGTTGTGAGGATGACCCCCGACAGAACTGAGTGAAAAAAGCTCCTGACGACGAGCGGTGTTGTAATTTTGTGATAGTACGAAGAAATCCAGAGCAGCCAGAGTTTGAATTAAAGGAATTTTCGTGTACAAAAGACCATCAGCTAAGGTTAAATATGCGTCGGAAGCAATCAATGCCGGTTTTTCGATGGGAAATTGCTGATAATCCGAGAAAAATACCTCAAAAACGTCTTTTAGCATTGTTAGTGAGCAGGAAATGTACGCGAATAACAACCAGGTGTAGAAATAAAGATGATAATCGATGATGAGTCCTATTGAAAAAAAGTAAAAAAGGTAAGTTATGTGCAAAATTTTAAGAAATTCTTCAAAAAACTTACCAAAAATGTTATTTTTCTCGAGATTTTTGCTCCAAATGCTGATTCCCATGAATGTCGTGACTGCCAAAGCGCACAAAAAGCTCGGAAATATCGATTCTCCCAAAGATTTCCAGAAATTTGTGAAGAAATCCGTTTTTATTCGCAGATATTTCTTCTGCTGCAACACCGGAAACTCGATGACATCCGTTTGGCGCTTGCTAATAAAGTGCCCGACAGTCACCAAGCCACACAGCAACAAGTAAACACATTTTAAATTATATTCCCACGTCGTTCGATGCAAGACCCTTCCATATTCCTCGCTCAAAAATCGCAAAAAAGTCCATGTCAGCACGAGTCCCGTGACGAACTGAAACGCTACTTTGGTTAACTTTCGCAGAAATTTGGAAATTTCTCCGGGCTTTTTCGGCGAAAGGTAATTCAGCAACAACATGACGCCATTTGCGACAGTAAGAGCTCCGATTGGCAGCAGGAAGAAGAGCGTGGATATCCGCAACATGCTCCGGAAAGTGCCGAAAATCCAGGTAATCGGAGTCAGGGGGTTTGTGTTGACAATGAGGACCGTAAACGTTAGCAGCAAATACTGGATGAGCAGGCAAGTGGCGGTTGCGGACGTGAATCGGTACGCACAAAGGCGTTTTGCTTCCATTTTTCGAAGGTTTTTTGTCCTTAAGCGGCGAAAGGTGCGAGAAGAAGTACGTTATTTCACAATTTTTTGAATGCCGTTTGTTTTGTTGTGCTTTGCCCGGCAATTCGCGTGGGACGAATGAAAGTGAAAAAATGTTGTTGAATTGGAAAATGGCGATTTTCGTAGCAATTTGAAAATATTAACATAAAACACGTTAAGGGATCTGAATAAAATTCATGAAAAATGATATAAAAAGGAAAAAAAGGAAAAAGAAAAAAATGACAAAGGTCAAATTCCAAATGGATAAAAATTTGTGACAATTTATCATTTTTAATCATTTTATAACTCAAAAAACATAGTTTTGTTTTGAAATTATATAATTTTAAATCATTTTATAACTCAAAACTGCCAAAAAATTGAAACTGAAAAAAAATTTTTTCTTTGACACAGTTTTGTTTTGAAAACTAAATCAAGAGCAAAACTGTGTCAAAAACTGTGTCAAAAACTGTGTCAAAGCAATTTTTGTCAAATCTTGCTCCAAATGGATAAAAATTTGTCAGAGGGCTCTAATTTATCATTTTTAATCATTTTATAACTCAAAACTGCCAAAAAATTGAAACTGAAAAAAAATTTTTTCTTTGACACAGTTTTGTTTTGAAAACTAAATCAAGATCAAAACTGTGTCAAAAACTATGTCAAAGCAATTTTTGTCAAATCTTGCTCCAAATGGATAAAAATTTGTCAGAGGGCTCTAATTTATCATTTTTAATCATTTTATAACTCAAAACTGCCAAAAAATTGAAACTGAAAAAAAATTTTTTCTTTGACACAGTTTTGTTTTGAAAACTAAATCAAGAGCAAAACTGTGTCAAAAACTGTGTCAAAAACTATGTCAAAGCAATTTTTGTCAAATCTTGCTCCAAATGGATAAAAATTTGTCAGAGGGCTCTAATTTATCATTTTTAATCATTTTATAACTCAAAACTGCCAAAAAATTGAAACTGAAAAAAAATTTTTTCTTTGACACAGTTTTGTTTTGAAAACTAAATCAAGAGCAAAACTGTGTCAAAAACTGTGTCAAAAACTATGTCAAAGCAATTTTTGACAAATCTTGCTCCAAATGGATAAAAATTTGTCAGAGGGCTCTAATTTATCATTTTTAATCATTTTATAACTCAAAACTGCCAAAAAATTGAAACTGAAAAAAAATTTTTTCTTTGACACAGTTTTGTTTTGAAAACTAAATCAAGAGCAAAACTGTGTCAAAAACTGTGTCAAAAACTATGTCAAAGCAATTTTTGTCAAATCTTGCTCCAAATGGATAAAAATTTGTCAGAGGGCTCTAATTTATCATTTTTAATCATTTTATAACTCAAAACTGCCAAAAAATTGAAACTGAAAAAAAATTTTTTCTTTGACACAGTTTTGTTTTGAAAACTAAATCAAGAGCAAAACTGTGTCAAAAACTGTCAAAAACTATGTCAAAGCAATTTTTGTCAAATCTTGCTCCAAATGGATAAAAATTTGTCAGAGGGCTCTAATTTATCATTTTTAATCATTTTATAACTCAAAACTGCCAAAAAATTGAAACTGAAAAAAAATTTTTTCTTTGACACAGTTTTGTTTTGAAAACTAAATCAAGAAAAAAACCAAATCAAAAACTGTGTCAAAAACTGTGTCAAAGCAATTTTTGTCAAATCTTGCTCCAAATGGATAAAAATTTGTCAGAGGGCTCTAATTTATCATTTTTAATCATTTTATAACTCAAAACTGCCAAAAAATTGAAACTGAAAAAAAATTTTTTCTTTGACACAGTTTTGTTTTGAAAACTAAATCAAGAGCAAAACTGTGTCAAAAACTGTGTCAAAAACTATGTCAAAGCAATTTTTGTCAAATCTTGCTCCAAATGGATAAAAATTTGTCAGAGGGCTCTAATTTATCATTTTTCAGAGGGCTTAATTTATCATTTTTAATCATTTTATAACTCAAAACTGCCAAAAAATTGAAACTGAAAAAAAATTTTTTCTTTGACACAGTTTTGTTTTGAAAACTAAATCAAGAGCAAAACTGTGTCAAAAACTGTGTCAAAAACTATGTCAAAGCAATTTTTGTCAAATCTTGCTCCAAATGGATAAAAATTTGTCAGAGGGCTCTAATTTATCATTTTTAATCATTTTATAACTCAAAACTGCCAAAAAATTGAAACTGAAAAAAAATTTTTTCTTTGACACAGTTTTGTTTTGAAAACTAAATCAAGAGCAAAACTGTGTCAAAAACTGTGTCAAAAACTATGTCAAAGCAATTTTTGTCAAATCTTGCTCCAAATGGATAAAAATTTGTCAGAGGGCTCTAATTTATCATTTTTAATCATTTTATAACTCAAAACTGCCAAAAAATTGAAACTGAAAAAAAATTTTTTCTTTGACACAGTTTTGTTTTGAAAACTAAATCAAGAGCAAAACTGTGTCAAAAACATAACTCAAAACTGCCAAAAAATTGAAACTGAAAAAAAATTTTTTCTTTGACACAGTTTTGTTTTCAAAAACTGTGTCAAAAACAATGTCAAAGCAATTTTTGTCAAATCTTGCTCCAAATAGATAAAAATTTGTCAGAGGGCTCTAATTTATCATTTTTAATCATTTTATAACTCAAAACTGCCAAAAAATTGAAACTGAAAAAAAATTTTTTCTTTGACACAGTTTTGTTTTGAAAACTAAATCAAGAGCAAAACTGTGTCAAAAACTATGTCAAAGCAATTTTTGTCAAATCTTGCTCCAAATGGATAAAAATTTGTCAGAGGGCTCTAATTTATCATTTTTAATCATTTTATAACTCAAAACTGCCAAAAAATTGAAACTGAAAAAAAATTTTTTCTTTGACACAGTTTTGTTTTGAAAACTAAATCAAGAGCAAAACTGTGTCAAAAACTGTGTCAAAGCAATTTTTGTCAAATCTTGCTCCAAATGGATAAAAATTTGTCAGAGGGCTCTAATTTATCATTTTTAATCATTTTATAACTCAAAACTGCCAAAAAATTGAAACTGAAAAAAAATTTTTTCTTTGACACAGTTTTGTTTTGAAAACTAAATCAAGAGCAAAAAAAAACTGTGTCAAAAACTATGTCAAAGCAATTTTTGTCAAATCTTGCTCCAAATG
The DNA here is from genome assembly GCF_036172545.1 of Culicoides brevitarsis. Lineage (NCBI taxonomy): Eukaryota > Metazoa > Arthropoda > Insecta > Diptera > Ceratopogonidae > Culicoides > Culicoides brevitarsis. The sequence continues at coordinate 32,000,185 of NC_087086.1, read as the reverse complement.
GATAAAAATTTGTCAGAGGGCTCTAATTTATCATTTTTAATCATTTTATAACTCAAAACTGCCAAAAAATTGAAACTGAAAAAAAATTTTTTTCTTTGACACAGTTTTGTTTTGAAAACTAAATCAAAAACTGTGTGTCAAAGCAATTTTTGTCAAATCTTGCTCCAAATGGATAAAAATTTGTCAGAGGGCTCTAATTTATCATTTTCAACCATTTAACTCAAATGCAACGAAGTTAGCAGGAAATAATTTTTCCACAATAAAATCCATGAAATAAACGTTCCTTAAATTCAAACCTTCGTTAAATAAAATTATTGATTACACTTTCCACGACTTTTCCGCTCTCTCTCTCTTTCTCACACACAAACACTAAATTCACTCAATTAACATTCCTCAACACACACCATTCGGGAAATTTGTAAAATTTTCCCGCGCATGTTCTCTTCGGCCCGTCATTCTCGTATCTTATCTACTCGCTGTCGACAGATACACAAAAACCGATGGAAACCCAACGAAAATGTGATTGTGAAAAATCCATTTGGTACCGCTCTGCTACGAGAACGACGACGACGACGACTCTTTGACGAGTGTCTCAGTGTTCGTTTGTACGGTGAGGAAATTTGAAATAAAAAAAGAATCCGAGATGATCAAATACTAGAAAAATACACAAAATACGTGCAATAAACTTGCAAATTCGGATCAATTATTGTTTTAATTTGTCGCTTAAGAGTGCTTCAGGTCCGAGGAAAAGTGTCAAAATACGCCACAAAGATTTCAAGTGCGAAAAAAATTCGGAAAAGTGTCGGAAAAAAACTAACAAATTGGAATATTATTAAAAGTAGCAGCAGCACAAAAAAAAAACGAAAGAGATAAAAAAAATGGCAAAGAAAAAAGATTGACGTAGGAATATAAATTATATTATCTCAACAGAATAAAATAAAAAAAAAAAATATAAAAAAATAGAAAACAAAGAGGAAAGTGTGTGGAAGAAGAAGAAGTAGGTGAACCTCATAAAAGTTTCTCTCTTTTTTGCATGAAAATTGTGAAAAACTTACCCAAGTAGCAAGTGGTTTAAAATTTTAATCTTGTACAATCGATTTTTATCTGTTGGTCGGAGTACAAAAATAGCATTAAAACCAAAAAATTTTTATTGAGTTGTGAGAGTGAGGCGAGTGTGCCGAGGCCACATTTTGTTTGTTTTTCTTTCTCGATTCCGATACTGCGATGATGACGATGAAGATTATTTAAGTACGAGGTTATTGATGTTCTTTGGGCAAGCGGAACCGAACAAGCATGCGAGAAGCATCGAAGATTTATGAGGCGAAAAATAAATAAACAAGCAAATGGATGGGAAAATGAGTTCTTCGAGTTTTGTGGCAAAACTTTTTCCATTTCTAGCGAAAAATGTGTGATGGATTAACGTTTTTTTTTTGTTGCAGCTCCATAACTCGCTAATGTGTTAATTTTATTTTTTTGAAATTCTTTTGTTTGACTTTTCTTTTCTTTTCTCGAAGAGAAAATTTCCTTTGCATGGCACCTTAATGCCCTCTAACCCAATCAACGCTGTTCCTTCTTCTTCACGGTATACCTAGTCGTCATATAATCATCATCAAGCCGCAACGAATTTTCTGCATGTACCTGACAAGCAGCAACCAACTGACTGAAATAACATTTTCTCCCTAAGGCTCTTTGTCTCCCCATGCAACATTTTTCCTCGTTTTCGTTCCCTTTTGCCACTAAAAAAATAACATTTTTTTTTATTAAAATAAAAAAAAACGCAAAAATGCTTCGAAAGCAAGCAAAAATGAGGAAATTGAAGCAAGGCTGCGTGTTTTGATAAATTTGTTTAAATATTTGAATACATTTTTTTTGTCGTCATCGCAGCGAAATTTTGTTATGCTTGCTCGCAGACACACACGGTGAAATAGACAGACAGTAACAAGGAAATAGTTAAAAACTGATTAATATCTTTAATTAAACTTGACAAGATTAAGATTTCTTTGCAGTTGAAAGTTGAAATTTTTAAAGTTGTTATTTTTTGAAAAGTCATGAAATTGTCTTTTAATTTTTTTTTTAACTTTAGGCCGCTCCAAATTTTTTTTGAACTTTTTGTCCCATTTCAAAGGTCGAAAATCCAATGAGGCAAAATAAAAAAAAAAGTTAAAAATTTCATCAAAATTGACCGTTTTTTAGTCTTTTTTCGTATTTTTTCAAGGAATTTTACAAAATTTTTAAAAAAATTTTCATTTTTTAAAAAAATTTTTAATTTTTAAAAATTTTTTTATTAAATATCCATTCTAACATGAATTTTCTTCGGTAAAATTTTTCTCTAAAAAAATATTTTTCAAAATTTTTTGACAGTTTGACAGTTTTTATGAAATTTTTTTGTTTAAATTTTTAACTTGAAATACTCTGAGATAAATTTTAAATTATCAAATCTCAATGTAGATACCATAAAATCAACTAAAATATTGATTTATCACAAAAAACTGTTAAAATTTTGTCATTTTATATGAAACAGTATTTCAAATTTTTTTTTTATTTTGCCCCCCCCCCATTTTGAAAAAAAGTTTTTGGGACAAAAAGTTCGAAATAAATTTGGAGCGGCCTAACGTTTAAATTTAAAAAAAACTTAAAAATTGGATTTTAATTCAATTTTAGATCCGATTTTTTTAAAGATTGTCTATATTATCACTCCCATAACATTCGTGTGGAACAAAAGTATTCTTTCGAGGTACATCGATTTCGTTTTAAAATTAACATTATTCTAATCAATATAAGATTTTCGTCTTTTGGAAAAAAAATTTTTTTATCTCATTAAAAGGAAAATTTTGGAAAAAATTTCAATGTAAAGATGTTCAAAAGAGAAATTTCGTCAATAATTTCCACAAAAATTCAAATGAAATCTGATATTTTTTCTGCTTACGAAGAAAAAAAAGAAAGAATTTTATCAGAAATAAAATACCTTTCGTCCTTTGCAGCAATTATACTAAGCTCATAAACCAACACACTGTAATAAAACGTCAAATAATTGTAGAAAGTTGTGCCATGAGCCACACTGCGAACAAAGTAGGGTGCAGATGCAGACACAAAAAAGCATTAATTGAAAAAATAATCGGATATGAGTTGGATCCGATGTGTATACAAAAGCACCAACATGCTGCACAAAACGACACAAAACTCTATGAGAGTCGACTTACAAGTGCACTTTTACATATACTTGAGCATGAATTTTTCATTCTATTTTTCCCTTCCATTACTCTACGTTCGTTTCAAAATAGTACACATATATTTTTTTTCAAAAGAGAGATACATTGTTAGTATAAAGTAGCTCTAATGCACTTTGTATGCATTTCAATTGAATTTTCCTCCTGTTGGATTATTTTGAAAAAGAAGCCGACGACGTAGTGTTATTAGCTTATTTATAAAAAAATATCAAAGACTTTCATGTTACTTTTATGAGGAAACATGAGGTTTCTATCCCTCTTTTTAATGAGGAGCTAATAGAAAAGACATAAATTTTTATCGATTTTTAATTAATACAAGTCCCGATCACGTGTAAAAAAAGCAACAACAACAACAACAAGTTGAGCAATAATTCAAAAAAAAATTTTGAACGTCGCCTGCCGCCGTTAGGAATTTTCGCTGAAAATATCGCATGTGCTACAGTAATAAAATGGCCCAAATACCAAAAAAAAATATAGGCATCGTTTAAAAGAGCAAGTGCATTATAAATAGAAAAGTGTATCATCATCAATTACCGAGCAAATTGAATCGAAGAGAAATCAATAACAAACAAGATTTATTTCTAGATGGGAGACAGTGTCTATCTATCGATGGCTATGTCATGAGTAGACATATAAAATAGACGCCATGCCATTCAGGCCAAGAATTGTGTGTCTGTGTACATTAAATAGTTGTGACATTCGTAAGTCACATGACACAAGAGAAAAAACAGGGGATGATTTGAACTAGCATACGACTCCCTTTTCAATTAACCACGATGATCAGACAAGATAACACAAAAATGTGTGTGTTGACAACAACTTTTTTTCGTAATTGATCAGGTGAATTCATTAAAAAAATAACCCTTCGTGTCGTATTATAACACAAAAACAAAAAAAATATTTATTATTATCCTTATCTCATCATCTCGGTATTATTTTATATTTACCATTGTTCGTTATCAATGCTGAACAATCGCTTTATTGATCCCTTTTTTGTTCCTAAACGTAAATTTCTTGGACGTGTCTGGGCTTTCTTTATTTTTCTTTCTATTGATATTTTGTATTAAAACACAAAATCTGATTACTTATTCATAACATCAGCAATGCTATCTTTTCAATTTTGGAGTATTTTAAAGAACGCATAATAATACAAAGGAAAAAAAAGAGGCACTTCATGGCACTATATAAATATTACTACAAAGTACCAGGCAACAAAAAAAATGTATGAATAATCTGCAAAGCAGCAGAAAACGAAAAAGAAATGAAAGATGAACAACACAAAATAAAATGAAAATCGATTCCCATTAGCTGTGGCGTTATCGTATCGGGCGTTATGTACCTTATTTTCGATGTAAATGTATGCCAAGTCTCAGTGTGGAAGTTTACATATTGCTTCGTAAATTGTCTTTTTCTCGCTCGCAGCAATATTTTTTTCATTTGTGACATATTGAAACGTTTTGCATATGCGAGTTTGTGTTGTGTTGTGGTGTAACCCAATATTTGTTTATCGAACATTTCCAGAAAAAAAAAATGGAAGTTGTAAAAACTTGCTTCGAAATGGTGTCTGTTGAATTTGTCCGTTCCTTATTTTTTTTTAAAACCTTTAGGTTACTATTTATTTTCTTCTCTATCTTATATTGAGAAAAGTAGCTTGACATCCTCGTAGCTCGAATTTGAAATTTTTGTATTTTACTGGGTTGGTTTTGTTATTTTTCTTTTCGGCATGCACGAAGTAGATAATCAGATTCGATAAAGATGATCATAGTTGTTTTTTAAAAGCTTCAACAGCTTATCGTTCTTATTAAACAGTATTCCTTGCAGAGATTTTAAGCATTTATTAAGGGCAGTAGCAGTTCGAAAGAAAGTGTATAAGTGTAAAGGTGGCTAAAAGTAGTTATCGTAAGGATGTTGGAAGTTTTGATCATAATTTTCTTCGTGTATATTGTTTATTTCGTTTGTGACTTCCAAAACTAAAGGGTTTGTCGCATTGCCAATACTAAACCATATTACGCCTGAAAGAATTACAAGAAACAAAATTTAGTTGGATGGAAATTTATTAGAAAGAGGGCCTGTGAATTATCTGCTTTTGTGATTTTTATTCATCTCCAGACTTCAAAACACAAATGATCTTCGTTTAATATAAAATACTTCGAATCCAACTTACCCAAAAAAAAAATGCGCTCACATCCTTGATAAATTCTGCAAAAAAAAGTTTTAAAATTTGTTTGCACATTAGTTTTATTTTTGACAATGGAAAAAGGGAAAAATTGACGGAGGCACGAATATTGAACAACCTTTTATTTTTTTTTTGTGTTAAACAAATTGCCTCCTTAACACAACTACTCATCGTCTTGTTTCTTTTATCTGCACCAAAAATAGTTTTAAATTGATATTGACGTTATTTTTACTCGTTCTATCAACTTTTATGGCAGCTATTTATAAAACTTTCTTAATATATCCTTTTTTAAATCAGTAAAGCTTAATGATTTGAATCATCATCAATAAAGATAAACAAAATCCGTTCAAAGTCTGAAAAGTGTTTTGGCCTCATATTGTAGAGGCAAAAATTGCGATATTTGTTGTTATTATTGTTTTCGTCGTGTTTTCTTGGCTTGCATCGCACAAATGTAATATTGTTGTTTATTTTGTAAATAATTATTTTTAAAAATACAAACCAACAAGAAAATAATAGTATTTTTTTCTTTCTCAATTTACTCACGTATGCATGCAGATGACAGAGGAGACGCCGCATATATTTGTGTTAATTGTAGACAAAACACTTGCTGCGATGCTGATGAGTGATCTCGTGTACTTTCTTTGTGCGATGTGTGTGCGCTGCAATAAAACAATGTTTTCGATATAAATACGTGTGTTGTGATATTGTGCGAGATATCGTTGTTAGTTATTTCGTTTTGAAATTGTGTTTCGTCGTGATGTGTGTGTGTGTTTTTGTTTGCATTTTTTTCTATTTTAAAGTGTTTGTCTATTTTTATCGCGCTCTAACCTAAATATTGTATCGTGGCAGACACAATAGACCTCTTGAATGATACTTTACTTTGTTTTGTTTCTCCTCGTTGCTTGTTTTGAGCACAACAATGGAAGTCTTGAGATGATTTTCCAAAGATTTTTCTCCTCTCTCTTGAGAATAGAACCTTAGGTCACTGCCAAACGTTTTTCGAATTGTCTGCCAACTTTTTCTCTTGTTTTTGTTTATTTCCTACAAAATTTATGTGATAATCACATCGTTGTTTGTTTACCGCACATCGCAGTCCGAATTCCGACGATAAACATCGTGAAAAAACACACAGATAGAAAAAAAAAGTTTCTAAAACGATAATTAAAGTGCCAATAAAGAACACACGACGACGACGATTTTTTCGGTCAATTGGTCGATGATGACAAAAAAAAAGCAATAAAAATTTTCGCAATTTATGTCGAGAGTTTTTTCTCTCTTTGAATACAAATAAATATTAACAAAAGCCTATCTTTCCGGGTTGAAGGAAAGTTAATGCAATTATCAGTGTGTGTGACCCTCTTCAAGTGATTTATCTATTGAACATTCAAAAACTGAACTCGTGCATGTTTATTTAAAAAAAAGAGGAAATTTGTTTGTTTAGGCAAGAAAAGAGATATTTGTCTAAAATTTGTGTAAAGGTAATTCAATTTGACGTGAAAACTTGGATAGGCTAGATTTGTGCAAAAAAAAAGTTTTCCAAAGCATTCCATTAATATTGAATGAAATATAGATTTTTTGTATCTCTGACCTACTTGGGTAGTCATGCTTTGAATTGTTTCAGGATTCGCTTCATGTCTTCCATAATTTGACATTTCCACATTTTTCATTTGTTTCCCTTATTCTGATCCGAGTCTAATCAAAACATTTAATTTCTCATTACAGACCGCAAAACCAACGTTTATTTTCCATCATTTGGAATCAACAAACAAAACATTTTGACAACTCAATATTCTCGTCAATAAACAAGCCAACTATAAAACACCGGAAAATATCTACAGTACTTTTGTACTCGTCATCGGCATCACGCAATATATTCAATAGAATAAGTAGTGCAAAAATTTTGCAATATAGCAGCAAAAAACGGAAACCGGACTCTAAATAATTTGTCTTCACATTTACACTCATTTTCTCTTCAACACAAAGGCAGTTGTGCAAAAAAAAGAAAATAGAAAAGGCGGAAAATCAATGAAACAAGTGTCAAATTACTTTAATTATAATTGTACATAATACAACTATATACGACAACAGGTGCAGTAAATATCGCAAGTTTTATCACATGTCACACGTGAATAACTTTTCTCTGGGTAATTTCTGACATTTTCTTTTCGTTTCGTATTTTCCGAAAAGCGGAACAAGGTATTTAGCAACGAGTGAATGAATAAAGAGCTAGATGATATCGTTTGCAGAGAATGTCAGTCTAATTAATTTATTATGAAGACATTTACTTATTTATGTATGTAACTTACCTGCCATCGTTTCATAAATTCCTCTTCCGTTGTTTTGTTGTGCTTGAAATATCGTAGCAGCTTAAGGTCCTTGATTAAAGCAAAGCTTATAGAGGCTCTACCTACCGAAAGAACATAAAATATGGGATTAAGTGGTTAGGTTGTATTTTGATAGTTTGTAGCTAGTTACTCAATAATGTCGAGAATTCACTGCAGTCCGTATTTTAGTGTGGTGTAGACAAAAGTCCCATGAGATGCCTTCTTTATTATGCGGATCATCAATTATTATTCAGTGTGTAGTTGTTGGCATCTTTGTGTGAATGAAAAGGAGAAAAAAAGGTTGTTTTTATACTCAACAGGCAGATGATATTTGATGTGAATAGTAAATGACCAGTTTTTTCTCTGATGGGTTTTAATGAGGACATTTCGACAACATACCTCAATGAGTTATCAGTTTATGATGTTTCGAGACTTGTAGAGAAGTTCAAGGTTTAAGAAACTTTTTCAGTTGAGTTTGTCTCAATTGATGCTTCGGAAATCAAATTGAAGCTTCTGGTAATGTAAATGATTGAAATGGATCCCTTCAGAGATCAGATAACCTCTTTAGTGAGATTTCTGATCCTTAAAGGGATTCATTTAACTCATCAAGGAATCAATCTGACTACTTAAGTCTTAAGAGGTCAATTTGATCCCTTCAAGAAGAAAATTTGATCCCTTGTGAATTGTTGAATTTAACAAGGGATCAGATTAACTTCTTGAAGGGATCAAATTGACCTCTTAAGTTGTCAGATTGATTCCTTTATGAAGGAGTTAAATTCAATCCCTTGAGGTTATCAGAAAACTCACTAAAGGGGTTATCTGATCTCTTTTAAGGGATCAATCTTACCCGTTTTTTTTGTCCGTAAGGTTGGAGGTGACTTCTATGGATAACAATTAGGTTCAAGGTTTCTCGTAGATTCAATATCGTTCTTGGTTTATTTCAAAGTCTTTCAAAGCTCATGGTATGAAGAGAACAACAATTTTAGCTATTCATCCTTCTTGAATAATATTAGCCTACAAAAAAAACATCTGTGTCAAAGCTGTCTCCCCTTTGTTCCTCATTTTCATATCAATCATCATCAAGTTTCGCGAACCCATCTAGCTGAAGGAGTGATTGCAATTTTTATCACCCACGTTGATAAGGATAAATTCAAAGCTTTGCATAAAAATTTAATAAAACGTGAAATTCCAACGACTACTTTTCGCCGAATTCTTGTCCCGTCGAAATTTTTATCTAAAAATATCCCAAAAAAAAAATCCTCACACCTCATGCAAAATTCATAACGAACGAGTCCTTTGATCACATTTGAATAATATTTTTTTAAAAGCCACCTTTCATGCTCCATTCACACGATTCATCGTCATCGTCGTAGTCGTCGCAAAATACAAAAAAAAAATTGTGGAGTCTTGTTAAATGAATGATGATGCCCTTTTTCCTCAACCAAACCATTCAACTAACACAAACGCATTAAATACGTATTTAAGCACGTTGTCGTCGTACATTTGTGTGCCGAGGACGTCACAGAGTTTATCGTTTTTTTCGTTCCTTCTTCCATTCCCTTTTTCCTCTCGCTCTCGTCAAATGTTTATTTTATTATACACCATTTCAGTGTCTATGTAGCAGGTGATTATACTTTCAATAGCGATAACCTCCTCATCACATCACATCGTCGACGTCGTCCTCGTCTTTGAACGAAAATAATATCGGCGTGCATGATGCGCAGCTCAGACAACGCAAAATTTGTTTGTTGAACTGACGACGACGACGACGACTTCGACATGAAAATGCGTGGAAAAATGTGTTTGTTACGGAATGAGATGCGAATGACGACAGAAAAATACAGCAAAGGGCTGTATGAATAATAAATAAAACGCAACTTAACGACAATCGAAGGAGGCTCATGAAGCGTCTGTGTTCGCGTGAACAAAAGAAAAATGTTGGAAATGCCGCATGAAAAAGTTATGATTGATGCAAATTTGAACAACAAACCAGAAAATATGATAAATTTTTTCCTCTTTTTCTCTTTAAAGGTCATTTTTACCGTTTTTACACAAATACAAAAAAAAATAATAAAATATCAAAAGTACCACCAAAGCAAATATAAGTGTGCTAAAAATGTGTTTGTCCAAATAAATATAAATTAAATCGTGTCTACAGTTACTAAGTGGATATTTTGTAAGCAAAATATTATACCTACCTAAAAAAAATAAAAAAAAAATTATGTGAGATAAAAGGAAAATACAAAAAAAAGTGAAAATTAAACAAGTAAAAAAATCTTAAAATTAATTAATTTGCAACAAATATACAACAACAACAACTAAAAGTAAAGGCGAAACAACATGGGCTGTGGACAAAGCAAAATTCATCTGTATCCGCGTAAAAATAAAAGTAAAGCCAATGGAAAGAAAAGTGGTCATAGTAAGTATAATACATCCAATTAGTTCGTTTTGTTCTGTTTTTTTTTGTGTAATACGAAAAAAATATGTAGGAACATCTGTTGTTAATGTTTGTTACTTTTTCGTTAGTTTTTATTGCGCTCTGAGATAAAGCTGCGAGAATTTTTTTTTAATTACAGTCGCAGTGTGACATCGCATTAACTGGTTTTCTTTATGTTTGGGGACCTTTTGTAAACTTTTTTTTTTTGAAGTATAATTTTCTTTTAACTTTTGCTCTATTTAAGGATAAAACTTTTCCTGTTCACTGTCGAAAAAGTTAATAAGGGTTTTTTGGAAAAATATAAGAAAATTTTTTACTTACCTTTGTAATTCTTTGCTTATTATGCAATTCATTGTCATCTTTTTGTCATCTTTTTATCTAAAATTTTGTCCCAATTTACATTCTAAGACTTTGACCCAATTCACAATCTAAATTTGCCCAATGTACAGTCTAAGACTTCGACCCTATGCACAATCTTAAATTTTGTCCCAATACACAATCTAAAAATTTGCCCAATGCATAATTTAAAATTTTGCCCCAATGCACATTTTAACCCATTCACATTCATCCTAATGCAAAATTTTTGAAAAACAGCTGAAAATTATTTGAAAAGAGATTAGATTAGCTCTCTTAAATATTCATTAAATGAATACTTACGACCACACTTTTTGCTGTCAATGACCTCCAAATTTCTCAAATACTTAAAATTTCTCTCATTTTTTGATTAGAATCAAAATTGCCTATAACTCTACGTGCTGAAATTCATATTCATCCTTTGCCCAAAATTAGCAATGCAAATGAAATGATGAATTTCCAATTCCACAAAATCAAAGATAAAATATTTGCAAAACTTTGCCTGTCAAATAAATAACTTTTCTTTAAAGAAGAAAAAAAAAAATAAAAGATTGAGAGAGCAAAATATCATCGCTTTCATCTCTTCGCAGTACTATCATTCCCATTTCAGCAATCATAATAATCATAAAGTAAGATTGTTTATTGCAGAAAATCATTCAAGTATGACGTAAAAAATAACAAATTGATACTGTAGTGTGTATTATCGCAATATTTTTGCTTCTTATTCTTGTTGCTGCTGCTACTGTTGCGTTTTGTGTATTGAATTTGCCATATAAAATAAATTATATCAGATTTGACTTTTACACACACACAAATCCCCACTGTAGACTATTTAAGATGGAAAAGTTTTTCCACTCTGATTTCGTTACTTTTTTCTCTTTTATAAATATTTTTTGATTTTGAAATGTGTACAAAATAAATACGTTTAAAAAAACGAATGAAGCAGAGATATAAGTAGCTCATAAATATTGCAAACAAAAATTTTGTTTTTTCAGATAAAAAAGTTTTTTACTGTGAGGCGTCTTTAATTTGAAAACGAACTTTCGAAAAACAAAACAAAAGTTGGGCCATGCAATTTATTATATTAGCTGACTCAGGAATTTTCGCATATCTCTCTCAATGTTTTTCAACCTTGGCAAATATTATCTCTTGAAGAAAAAAGTTGTCTAGGCACCTTTTTCTAACAAAATTGAAGGAAAAGTCCTTCATTGAGATTATTTTAGTTAGAACAAGTGAGCAAACAAACTGTCCCCTCCACAGAAATAACAGAAATAGTTAAAAGCATGCTTATTAAAATAATAATAAGAAGGAAAAATAAAACTCTCATACGTTCAATTCCAAACTAAATATAGGATTACGATTCATTTCCCGACGCCGACAACGACGACACGAGTGACGCCAAAGAAAAGCAAAAGAAATAAAAGCAAGGTACACACTGACATAATTAACTTATGTTTCTCTGGTGACACATTTGCAAAGTTCATATAACCAGAAAATGAAGACATTCGCTTGTCGTCCTCGGCATCCATTTACGGCATCCATTCACAATCGTTTATATTTGGGTCATTTGTGATATGGAGCGCAGTGCAAAGAGACACAAGAAAGGCGTAGAAACGTAATATTTTTAACATGAATTTTGTTATTTTTAGAATGCTCATCTCAAATGTGCTGACTGGATATGGAAAAGTGGTGAATATGGTATCGAGTTACTGACTCAAATTTCTTTTGTGGAATTATTTACAAAGTTAGCCACATCCTGAGATTGAACTGAAAATCTCTTTTCTGGAGTTTTTTTTTATAAATAATTTTTAACATATTTCAACTTTCAGAAATTATCTTGTCGATGGCTTAAATTCTTCAAATCGATAAGATAAAATCAAATTTCACAGGTTCATTTTATAAAGTCTTTGTTGAAAATATTTCAAGTCAAAAAAAAACTTAATGCTGTAAAACTTATTAAGCCAAAACTATTTGACATATGACTTCAGCTTGAGAAGGAAGATTTTTCAACACGAGAAAAAAGGTATGAGATCAACAGAAGAGAACCTCTGAATTCAAAAAATCCCTAAAGTTGAACTTAATGCTACGGTACCACAGATACCATTGCCTCTGCTCTCATTTTAAAAAGAACTAAACATGTCAGAAACGATTCAAAGAATTACATCAAAAAATTCTTCGGCACTCTTCAAAGAACAATGAACTCTCAACTCCATCGGAAAAGAATAAAGTCGCGCGCTTATACATAACTCCCACTGATATCCTTAGAGATGGAAATTCTTATTTCAACGCCGTACAAGCGCTTATAGTCGCAGAGAGAATCCGCTTTTTGCAACTCGGTATTATAATTAAGTAAATTAAGAACTATAGCTAAATTTGAAGATAAGAAAGACATTTTTTTCTCAAATAAGTGAGGATTCGATAGAATTTTTTTTAAAATCATACCTAACTATAAAAATTCAAGGTACTTCTAAATAAAATTTGTGACTTTCTTCATTTAGAATTAATTCAAATTTCATCCATAAAATCAGAAATCATCCATCTTGGTTAATTTATTGCTAATCTTCCACGCTTCCAAATCGAATAACCTATTAACCGCTTTTGCATATGAGGGCAGTTATCTCTCCTCCTGTGTTGAAATGAAATATAATTTCTGTACTTTTGCTATTGTGGACACAAATGCATTTGCACTCCACACAGGCAAGCAATGACATTAACATTCAACACATAAACTGCAAAATTTTAATTGGTGGTCTGAGTCTATTTTCAGTTTTAATAATAATTTTCTCGGGCCTTCTCTCTGTTTGTGCCTCCGTACTGCCTTTGCCATTGGAGTAATTGAGTTGGAAACATAATAATAAATTTTTACTAGTCAAATTACGAGTACGAGGCTACAAAAGTTTATATGACAGGAGAGGGCATGGTAATGGAATGTGCTGTGCTTTATGGGACTTTTTTCGCACTCCACACATTTTACACAAGGGCACAATGCCAAAACAACGAAAAAATTTGTTGTGTTTAATTTAAGGTTTTTATGAGAAAGATTTGAGCTTTTAATAGGACTTTCATGGCGACTCGTTAATAAAACGATGCGGACCGATGATATTAGCAGAATAATAATTTAATGTTTTATTTTCTCGTTTGTTGTTTTTTTTTGTTACCCAAGCCTTAAATGGTTGGGAAAATAATCGGATCTGCAAAAGTTTACGACTTTTTTGCTACTCTGGGCGGATGTCATTTTAATGGAAAACTTTTCGATTAACATGGAAATTATGCATTTTCTATGAGAAAATTTCCCTTTTTTACAAATGCAAAAAACGTTTGAGACGAAACAAAAACAGAACAACTCTGAAATTGTAATTTGCTATGAAAGAAATGAAAGAGTAAACGTCGGAATATGGTTTTGTTGGTCACTTCAAGCTTTCTTTTGATGGAAATTCAATTGAATTTAATGCGACTGACGTTTTTCCAGCTGGAAATAAAATTGAATGAACTTGTTAAGGCAATTTTTATAAGAAAAATTTCATTTAAAAGGCAAAAAATAATTTTTTTTCTTTAAAAATAGACAAATAAATCGTAAATTTGTCTCGTTTAATGCAAAAAAAATCATTGACACGAGTGACTGCCATCCAAATTTAGCAAAATCCGACACATTTTCATCCATGTCTGGGTTTTGCGTCTGAAAAATTGCAATTATTATGACCATTAAATGCACTCGAATGCACACTACCGAGGAAATGTCGCACCATACAAATGACTAATGGCACTTTTCCAACTATTTTTTTTTGGGGATTCCTTACAAGAAAACATTTTTTTTCTCCGCCAAACGCACCAACTTTTGCAATTACTCAAAAATAAATACACTTGATCGCTGAAGAGCGAAGAAAAAAAAAATGCGAAACGTTAAAATAGAACGATGACAATGACCTCTCCGACAACATTTCAATTAGTTTTCGCCGCATGAAGCACGAAAAAAGCACTGACTCATTATATAAATAGAACCTGAAGCGCACGCAATGCAACGAGAACCGAAAAAAATCACACCCATTATTTTTTAATATTTTTTCTTCTTTTTTTTTGCGTGAAACCATTAATCATCGTTTAGCTGTTCGCGTAATCATAAAGAAAAAATATTATTTTTCGGTGTGTGACCCAGACATTCGTCATACATTTCTTTCGTGTGCGCGGTTCTTTGCATGGGGAAATTAGGGTCATGTGGTGAATTTTTCGTCTGCGATGAAGTAATTTGCGTAAGTGAATAATTTGTTGGATTTCGAATAAACATATTTTTTACGACGTGTGTGAGTAATTGTGAAAAATAATGAATTTGCCGTGAAATTGGGCAACATTTTTTTTATTGTTTCCGTGTTCGTAGTCGTTAATTACGTCACTAAATGTACAATTAAATGATGTTTGATTAACGTGATTTTGTCACGAAACACGAAAAAAATGGACCTTTGGGTAAAATTTCATATAAAAAGTACCAGACTTCTCCACGTTGTTGTTTAAATTGATCGACTCGGAGGATTTGATGTTGCTTCGAAGGCCGTTTGTGACTCGTGATTTCGTTTTTCCCTGAGTTCCTCGAGTTTTTTCTTGCACAGCAGCTGTTGGACCATCAGATGACTCAAAATTTTGCCTTGGGTGTCGATAATTCGGTCAGATTTCCGCAAAAAATCCTTGGAAACGTGCGAGGATGCCATCGAGCGATAAATTTTGCGGATGCGTTCTTGGTTTTTGAAGAGATTTTCGTTCACGAGCAGCAAGTCCTTGAAGAAACGAATGATTTTTGATGTTTTTCGGGAATTAAAATGGGTTTGATCCATTTTTGTGATTAAAATTTCAATAAAAATTATTAAAAAATTGCTAAAAGAAGTTCACGTGAAGTGAATTGTTGATGTTTACTGAAGAAAGTGACGTTCATAAGAATTAAAATTTTGATGACATCTTTTGATTTCAACACAATTTTTTGATTTAATTTTAATTTTTTTTAAATTTTTCGAAATTTAAGAATTTTTATTTCAAAAATTAATTTTAAATCAAATTTTAAAAAAAATTCAATAAAAATTAAAATTTAAAAAAAAATTCTTTTAAAAATGTTCATTGCGAAGATCTAAAATTAAAAAAAAATCTAATTTTACAAAATTTTAAAAAAATTTTTGATTGAAAATATTTTTAGAACTCGATTTTTAATTGAAAATTAAAAAAAAATACGAAAAATTTTCTTAAAAAATAAGAAAAACTTCGAATTTTTTAAAAAATTATGAAATGTAGGCAAACGCTAATTCAAGTCCTGAACCGGTAAATTTCTGACAGCTTCTTAAGATAACAAAAACTTACAATTTTTGGTCTTTAGTTGCTCGTCTTTCGCCCAAAAATCATCAAAACTCCGATTTTCTCTCAAAATTTCTTCAATATTTTCCTTGAAAACATCTCAACTTTCCCAAATTAAACATTTTGTGACTCACTCCCAAGAAATACCAATGAAAGAATTGTCATTTCCGCTTAATTTTGTCCATGTCATAAAATAAATTACGACTTGCACTCACACCTTTCTTGTGTTTTGTCTCCCCTTAACCAACTCCGAGTCATCTTTGTCGAGTGAAGGAAACAGAATTTTGAATGCAATTTCCAGGTGTTTCTTCCTCGTTTTCTGCGTCACACCATTAAAGCCGAATTTGGTGCGAACGCAATTACACACGACAAACAATCATTAAATTCGCGATTTAGACAGACATTTCCTGCATTTGACATGCGGCGGCGTCAGAGGTGCGAATGACGAAGAGCGATAAAAAAAAGTGTGTGCGACAAAAAAAAACTTGTTGATTCGATTTTTATTTCGCGTCGCAGCAAGCAAGTTCTCGTCAGACACGCGAGAAAATCTGTCAGATTTACAACGGGATTTTGCGAAATTTATTTTTAAGAATGGGATTTTTCGGGCTTATCGGTTGTTTTGTTTTCCGTTCGCACTTTTCGCTCCGTGCGATATAAAATATTAAATTGGAGCACAAATCGCGTGAATTTGATCACAAATTTTACGGTTGCTCATTAAAAATTTAAATTCTATTCGATTAAAGTTTTATAATTATTTGTTATAATAAATGGACCGTACTTCGTTCGTGGTAACCAGAGATGGAAAATTATATTTTTGGTTCAGGATCTAAATTTATTTTCAAAAAATTAGATTTTAGATTTTCAAAAAAATGTTTCTTAAACAATATAAGAAAAAAAAAAATCTAAATTAAATAAATTTGTTAAGTTTGAAATATTTAATTTTAAAATTAATATTTTTAAAATTTGTTAAATTAATTTAAAATGCAAAACTTTTCTTATTTTTGATTTTTTGTTCAATTTATTTTTTTTTGTGACTTAAAATATTTTTTTTATTAATATTTCATTATATTTTTCGACTTAACTTTATTAAATATATTTTCTTAAGTTAAAATTTAATAAACTTTTATTTAAAAAACTTAATAAAATTATCCCAAAATTTCACAAAATTTTTGGTAAAATAACTAAAAATTAATGGATTTTGGTTTATTCCAACTTAAACATATTTTTTTAGATCTTAATATTTTTGACTTAAACTTAAAAAGCTTAAGTTTTACAAGAACTTAATTTTTTAAAGTTTTTTCTTTTTTTTTGATTTAAAGTTTTTACAGCCCTGAATATTTTTTTTTACGAAAATTTGGTCGAAAAAAAAGGCTAAATTTAATTTACATTTTACTTAACCTTAAGCTTAAGTCGAAATATTTTGTTAAAAAACTTAAACTTAAATAGTAACTTAAGGCTCAGTAAATGTTAAGTTAAAGTCAGAATTAAAAACTTTTCGACCCAATTTTCGAAAAATATTATCGGGCTGTAAAAACTTTAATCCAAAAGCAAAAAACTTAAAAAAAACTTAAGGACTTAAGCTTTAACTTAAGGTTGAGTCAAAAGAATTAAGAACTTAAAAAATTAAATTAAGTTGGAATAAGTCAAAAAACAATTAATTTTTAGTTATTTGACCAAACTTTGGAAAATTTAGAAAAAAAAAATAAATTTGTAAATTTAATTTATTAATTTGACTTTTTAAGAAGAAATTTTTGCTTTTGAAAAAAAAAACGATTCTTAATTTAAAAAAAAAAACAATATTTAAAAATTCAATATTTTTTCATCCTTTTTTATAATTTTCAACGAAAAATGGAAATTTTTAGATATTTAAAGCGAACTAAACCAAATTTGCCACACTCCGCGAACGGCGAACCTAAAACAGCAAAATTTTTATACAACAGGTTTATCGATTTATTTTACTTTTAATTCAATAAAGTTTAATATTGTGCGTTACTACTGCGAGCTCGAGCTACGTGGCTGCACGAGAAATTGTTTTATTTTTGGATTCACACAAATGAAAAGGTATGTTGTGGGATGAAGTTTATGCTACAGTAGGGTGATTTGATTAGGATACGTTCGAATGTTGCTCGAAACTTTTTTTTTTGTTGATGTTCAAAAGGACCAAAGTTTGCTGCCATCGTGGTCGTGATTCGATTTGAAACTTTTTTTCCACACACAAAAATTTAATTTAAAAACTTTTTTCTAACCTCCTGGAGGATTTTACGAATTATTGTGGACTGACTCGTGACTCAAAGAGCGACCTATTTATTTAACATTGTGACAAATTGATTTAAAGCAATAATTAGATTTTGCGACATCATTATTATGATTATAAATGTAAACAGTAATAAACAATTTTAATGGAATTTACTGTGCGGCGCGCGCGTTCGATAAAAAAATAATTTTATTTCATTATTTTTTTAAATGATGTCGAGTTCATCCATTATAAATAAATATTTATGAACACAAAAAGCTGTCCATCGAACGCGGTATCGCTAAAAATACGAGGGATCCCGCAAGAGCCACAGCAGACAACTTTCCACGTTCACAACTTTTCATTAAAATATTGCGAACAGCAAAAAAAAAAACGTGTTTGGAAAAATGTTTTTTTTTTGGCAAATATCCAGCGAATGCTTGAAATGGAGCAAAACTATTTAATGTCTGAACAACGCGCCCGAAGACATGAACAACGCAACATATTGTCTTGAATTGTTTTACATTTCTTTGCATTTTTCTTCTTTTTTTTTGCTTGTTATTTTTGAGCAAACCACTTCTCGTCGATTTTCTTGCGGATTTTTATTGTTGAGATTTTTATTTTGCAGGATTTTAATGTTTTTATTATTAACTCAGCTGTCAGAAACATCTATAATCTATTAGTGGAATTTTTATCCTTCTGTCTCGAACAAAGAAACTTTTTTTTTCTTATTGTTCGTCGTTGTATTACTATTATTATTATTTCGATCCAATTGAGGATAATGCTCCATATTTTATCTGGATAAATTGCTTGCAAAAAAAAAATTGGGAGACGAGGTCGATGTACTTTAAAAAAAAATTTTAAAAAAAAGTTTTTTAAGCAAATAGATTTTTTTTTGTATGGGAAATGGGTAAAAATATATTAACTTTTGTTCTCTTTGAGCAAAAATTTAATTTTTTTGTTGAATTTAATTTTTTTTCGTTGCTTTTTTTTATTGCCGTAATGCTCTGTTTTTGTCATTTTTTTGGCTTTTTCATATTTTAATTAAAATCTAATATTTTTTATCATTTCTTATTAATTTTTTTCTGTTTAAAATTAATTCTAAAAAATAAATAAAAATAAATAAATAAAAAATAAAATAAAAAGAAAGTAAAATAAAAAAATTAAAAAAATAAATAAATAGTTTTCTCAATTTGATCCTCCAAAAAAATTTTTTTTTTCATATAATTTTGTCTATTTTGATGTAGGTATTTTGATGTATATGATCATTTTTTTCTTATTTTTATAAATATTTGAAATTAAATTTTTGGTTTTCTTCTTCAAGATTTTTGAAAGTTTTGACCTTTTCTGATTATTTACAGTTTAAATTTGATTTTTTTTTTAAATTTAATGTTGAACTTAGTCTTTGTTCCTCAGTTTTTGTTGAATTTTTAGTGCTTTTCTAAAGTTTATGTTAAAAAAATTTTAATTGAGGTTAAAATTTTTTCATTTCAGTTCGAATTTTTACTCTTTTAGCACATTAATTTTCAATTTCTATCTTTTTCTCCAGTTTTAATGAAAATTTTTTAATTTTCCAAAACTTTTAGTTGTAAATTTATAAATATTTGATCAAAAAATTTTTTTTCCGTTGCTTTTTGGTTCAAATCTGGAAGAATATTTGTAATTTTTTAAAGTTGTATCTCACAAAAATTATCTCAGAAGCAATAAAAACCATTAAAAATACATGAAATTAACAAAAATCAATTTTTTGTATTTTTTCAGATGACGACAATGACGGCGACGAAGAAGAAGGCCAAAACACCGACGATCACGGTCGAAAAGACATCACATTCAATGAAAAGGACAAATTGAATGATGACGATCAGCTTCCCAACAATACCAATGACG
Organism: Culicoides brevitarsis; assembly: GCF_036172545.1. NCBI lineage: Eukaryota > Metazoa > Arthropoda > Insecta > Diptera > Ceratopogonidae > Culicoides > Culicoides brevitarsis. The sequence goes on along the minus strand of NC_087086.1, from coordinate 31,980,216 downwards.
CCAGCAACGGCGAAATTACCATACCAATCCTACGTAACGGACCATTACTACAAAGCCAGTAAGTATTTTTGCGATTTTTCCGCCTTTCTTAGATTTTTTTTTTAGAATTTTTCTTGAGTGCGCTTGATTTTCTTCTAAAAATCAAATGAACCTTTTTCTAACAAAAACTTCTTATTTGCTGTTGTTTTGCGTGTTGATGTCGTGCCTTCACTCACCTCTTTTCCCATCGACAAACCCGACAAAAAAAAATTAATTCAGAGAAATTTCCAGTAGTCAACAAAACTTTTTTCGTATGCTTGATGAGAAAATTGAGCAGGGACCTGATTACGACTCAGCCAGTGAAACGGAGATAGCATTAGAAGAGGCAAGACTGAATTCGCTGATACATCATTGGGAGTCGGCGAGTATATCGGCATCCGTTTGCTCTTCCAACAGTCGTTCACTGCAGGGCACGCCCATTCGGCAGGTCTCGTTGAGGTGAGTTTTTGTCATTTTTCATCTAAAATTAAAGAAAAAAAATTAAAAAAAAAATTTTTTTTAGACAACAACTTTTAGCACAACAGCCAAAATTTGCATTGCAGCAGCAGCAGCAGCAACAACAACTGATCGGTTTAGGTGTCAACAGTCCAAATAAACGACCCGACGGTACGACAATACCAATTAGACCAATGCCAATACAAATGTCCGCCCAGGCAGCGTTATTCAATCAAACGAGTTACGCCGCATTGGCGGGTCAACCTCCTCAATCCACTGTGCCCACTATACTTTCATCATTGTCATCGTCGTCGCCAGCGACTCAGCAGCAGCAACAACAACATCAAATGCAACAACTGCCTACATCTCAACAAACTCGTAGTACAAGAACATTACCACAAGAACCACCATTACCTGTAGCTGTGACACAACAGATTCTACCGAGCATGGGTCCCGGATCGACAGCGACAGCGATGAACTATTTTTCGCAACAACCACCGCAATCATATTTTGGGGAAGCTTTACATCCTCTTCAAGTGAGTTTAGCATTTTTTCTTCTCTTGAAACATTTTTTTGAACTGTTCTTCATACAAAAACCTGAAAATTTAGGAATAAGTCAATTATGAATTAATAGAAGCGATTCAGACTGGACCTTTGTTACACTCAAAACACAAAAAATACACACAAGAGGATTGTTATGATCTCAAAAAATGCTCAAAACTTCAGGTAATGTGACGCGTGACGATTTTCTGAGACTAATGTAAAACTTCAGTATTGGGTTCCTTTAAGCTTTCATTTAATTTTTTCTAAATTTTAGTCTAAAAAGTCAAATTTCGAACTAAAAAAAATTTCAAAAAATATTTTTTTACATTTGAAAGGAATTTTTGATAAATTTTTAATTTTTTTTGAATTGAAAGTCGATTTCATGTCAAATTTTGAGACATTTTTAAGACATGAAATTAATTTTTCTCATAAGAAAAGTAAAATATTTAATTGATTTTTGAAAATTTCGGTTCAAAATTGTAAATTTTTAATATTTTTTTAAATTTTCAAGTCATTTTTTGACTTTCAAGAATTTAATTTAGAGCTCAAAATTGAATATTTTGAATAAAATTTCATTTTTAAATTCAGTTTTAAGTAAAATTTTTTTTAATATTTAAAAGTTGAATTTAAAAAAAAAATGGAAAAATTTTAAACCTTTTTGATCTTTAATAATTTTTTTAAGAAGATAAATGTTCGATTTTTTGAAAAATTTCATGAATTTTTGAAATTATCAAAAAAAAAACAATTTTTTAAAAAAATTTTTGGAACCTAAAGCTGCACTTAACACAATTTTACGTCGTCACAAGTATTGAATTTTGAATTTCTAACACAAAAACGTAATTTAGAACACTTTTTTACGCCGCTAATCCACTTTAGAATCGCTTCAACTTCTTCTTCTTCTTCGTAGTTTGATCTCAATTTCCCATCTAACTCCTAAAAATACAAAATTTTAACATAATTTTAATAATTTTTTAACAGGTTCAACAAAATACTAATAATAATCCTCCGCCAGAACCAAGGTTTCCTCCAGCAATAAGTGTACAAAGGCTCGCTCCTCAGGTACAGCGGCAATTAAGGGAAACGCAAGAACTCATCAAGGACTCCACTGTGCAATTGTACGCAGCTGGATATGGGAGTCCAGGTAATTTTTTTCAATTTTTTTTTAAATTTTAATTTTTTAATATTTTTTTGTAATTTTAGGGCCACCGCAAATGCCGATGATGCGTGTACCACAACGATCTCGTAGGCCACCATCAACACTGGAGACACAGTATTCACAAGAATTGTCGTGATATATAGAAAATTAGGTCTGTTAGAGGTACTACGGATTGTAGTGTCTTTGTTGTCGTCTTCGTCGTCAGATCGTCGTTGCCGCTAAAATATTTCAACAAAAAAATAAACATAAAAAAATTATATAAAAACTATTAAAAAAAAGGAAAAATAGAATAGATTTTTAATAATATTTATAAAAAAAGAAGAAACCCTTTTGTGTCATCTCTCATCATTGAACAGAAAAAATAACATTTGAATTAAATGATTTTAAAAAAATTCTCTTTTTACACAAAACAAAACACACAAAAATGCAGGTTTAGTGAGCTGATAGAATATATTGTTAAGTTTTATTCTTATAAATAATTAAAAAATAGATTGATTTCTGAAATCTGAGTCCTTCCTTAATTAATTCTAATTAATTATTAAAACATAAAAAAATATAATTAATTATATTGAATAAATAAATTTTATTAAACAATTAAATAAAAGTATTAAAAATAACTAAAAAATTATTAATATTAGCATTAAAAAAAACTACATTTAAAAAACTGATGATGATAACTTATGCGTATATAAAAAAAATATTTTAGATAGATATGTCGAGTTATACGATGAAGCTGAAATTCGTTTTTCTGTTACACGATCTTTAATTTAATATTTATTTTTCAAAATTACAAAAAATAACAAACAAATAAATCTCGCCAATAATAAATAAATAAAAAAAGACCATTATTGTAATATACTCTTATACAAAATTACAAATATAATAAAAAATAATAATAAAACCACCAGAATTATTTTTTGGTAATGCCCAAATTTTTTATGAAAAGTCAGTCAAGTAAAATAAAATAAAAAAATGTATAAAAAAAATATTCATACGACATGTAGTTATTTATATATATGAAACAAAAAAAAAATATAAGACAAAAAATTTTAATTTAATTTCTTTAATTTTTGAACGAACTGTAAGAAAATTAAAGCAATTTTCCACTAAATCTTTCATTCTTGGCCAAATAAAAAAAAAATAAAATAAAAAATGAATATCAAAAAAGTTCCAGGAATCCCCTCGTGATTTTCTTAAAAAATAATTGTGTAATAATTAAGAAAGAAAAGTAAAAATTTAAAGGAAAAAAACATGTAAGTAAAAGTTGAAGAACAAAAAAAAAACAATTAAAAAAAAGATCTTATGTGACAGTAAAAAAGAATTAAAGAAGTAATTAAATAAAAATGTTAGATTTAAAATAAAATGTCTTTTTTAATTTTTTATTTTGTTGCGAATTTATTATTTCGTAGACCAAACATCGATGGTAGTATTTATTTAGCGTATGCTTTCTTTCACAAACTCAAGAAGAATCATAAATTCAATCCCTTTAACCAATTGTTGGATGGTCCTGTATTTCGTGAACTATCGTTTTAACCACGTGACTTGAGAAATCTTTGAAGTAAACTTTATTAGCAAAATTTTCAAAAAATCTCCTGAGAAATTTTTCAAATAATCTTGACTTGAAAATTTTTTTAACCACGTGACTGTAAAAAAAAATCGGAATAACGGTTAATTTGAAATTCATTTCCGGAACAGCGTTTCAACCCGGAAATGCAGTAACTTTTTGAACTAATTTTATCGCCTTACACTTTTCCCGCCAAAATTCATTTCCGGTATCCCTGTAACAAATCGACTTGGAATTCCGAATTTTTCAATAGCTATAAGCTTTAGTTAATAATTAGTTACATATTCCATTTAAGGATTCCAAATGAGGCCAAAAATTTCTAAATGAGTTTCAGTTTTTAGATGTTTTTTACTTCTCATTGACCAAATTGCCAAATCATTTTCTATGTACCAATTTTTCATTATATTAAAAGCATCTTGCATTATTTCGCCAATTGTAGATCCAATTTCAACTCTAACAAAAATTACAAAGTCATCTGCAAATCCCTCAATATGAAACATATTATCTGTCAATCGTCTAACAAAGTTGTCGTAAGCCATTCAAGCCCATTTAAGCATCCTCCTTGACTAAATCCTTTTGTCGATGTCATTCTTTTCTTTTGTTCTCCAAGATTTTTATTAATTTTATTCGATTTTAATGAAGAGATTATCCATCCGACGCTCACCCGTCCCTGTTTTTTTCTGAATTAGCATGTAGGCAATTTTTTTGAATCAGCAAAACGCAATTCCTTTATTACTGACGCCATCTTTTAGTGTATCAAAAAGGAAAAAACATTGTCAATTTTACCATTAATTTGGCTTTTCGGCGACGATTTGCAGCAAAAACAGGTAAGTTTCAGTCAATTCTCTGCATTTTCATGTCGCGGCCCAAGTAAAATTATCAAAAATTCCCTCGGAGCGCTAAAAAGCCCAAAAATACGTTAAAAACTGAAATGCTGCTCGAGCGCTTCCCGTGTTTGATTCTGAAATTTTTCTGGTCCCTCTGGCTTGGGTTTTTGTAATTATATTTATTGTTTATTCCTCGGTTTTGAGCCAAATATCTCGCGATTTAATTAGAAAATCGCAAAAATTTCAATAGAAAATGACGAAAAAAGAAGTTTTTGAATGACCCAGCTATGGATCAATACGTGTCGTATTCCAATTCTCATGAAAAAATTAATTCTCTTTCGTAGAAAATATGACAACAACACAGACGAAAGTTCAAACGAAAGTCGAGGACGAAGGAATATCCGAGTTTGTCGTTTACGATCAAGATGTTTCCGAGGAGGAAGATGACGGCGCCGGATATTTCGTGGATCAAGCAGGCAATTATTACTACAGAGCACATCGAAATGCGACGCCTGTGCCTGCAGATCCGCCCGCCGAAGAAGAAGAAGAGCCCGTAACGAAAACTGAACAAACTGAAGGCGAAGACGAAGACATGCAATATGTGCTTATCATGCCCGATGGCAAGACAGAAGACGGCGAAAAGGAAGTTTACGACTTTGACGAGGAAGTTGACGAAGCACAAGTCGACGAAAAGGGAAATATCATCACGGTTGTCAAGAAACGCACGTCTTCGGGTCAACCAGAAGTCTCGCACATGTGCAATTATTGCAATTACACAACGAGCAAGCGTTACCTCCTGTCGCGTCACATGAAATCTCACAGCGACGACAGACCTCACAAGTGTTCCGTGTGCGAACGTGGCTTCAAAACGGTCGCATCGCTGCAAAATCACGTCAACACTCACACAGGCACCAAACCGCATAGTTGCAAGTTTTGCGATAGCTCGTTCACGACTTCTGGCGAGCTTGTGCGACACGTCAGGTACCGACATACGCACGAAAAACCCCATAAATGCACGGAATGCGACTACGCCAGCGTGGAATTGTCCAAATTGAAGCGGCATATCCGTTGTCATACCGGCGAACGACCTTATCAGTGCCCTCATTGCACATATGCCTCGCCAGATACGTTCAAGTTGAAGAGACATTTGAGGTTTTTATACAAAAATTATTAATTTTTTTACATTTTTCATCAATTTTTTTCGTTTTCAGAATCCATACTGGCGAAAAACCGTACGAATGTGAAATTTGCAAAGCTAGATTCACACAATCAAACTCCCTGAAAGCACATAAATTGATTCATAGTGGTAAGTTTTAAAATTTTTTCATCAATTTTAAAAGATTTTTACCGAAAAATTTCATTTTTAGTTGGAGATAAGCCAGTATTCCAATGTGAACTTTGCCCGACGACGTGTGGGCGCAAAACTGATCTTCGGATTCACGTTCAAAAGCTTCATACAGCTGATAAGCCTCTCAAATGTAAGAGATGTGATCAATCCTTTCCTGATCGTTACACTTATAAAGTAAGAAAAAATTATTTTTTAAAATTTTTTTGTGAAAAATTAAAATTTTTCTCTTTTTAGCTCCATTTAAAGACCCACGACGGCGAAAAATGCTTCAAATGCGACTTATGTCCGTACGCTTCGATCTCCGCGCGTCACTTGGAGTCCCATCTCCTCATCCATACCGACCAAAAACCCTATCAATGCGATCAGTGTGACCAATCATTCCGTCAAAAGCAACTCCTGAAGCGTCATTACAACTTGTATCACAACCAAGAGTACGTAGCGCCCGCACCCAAAGAGAAAACTCACATTTGCCCGACCTGCAGTCGCCCATTCCGTCACAAGGGGAATCTCATTCGACACATGGCAGTGCACGATCCCGATTCGCAAATGCATAAACTTTCGCAGGAGCTCAAGGAGGGCAGACAGAAGCGAATTCAAATCATCGACGGGCAAGAAGTGATTACGCATGTAAAAGCTGAAGCGGAAACCGATGAAGAGGACGAGGAAAGCGAGGAAGACATGGATATGGAGCATGAGGAACAAGTTGTTGCCATTCAGGGCGAAGATGGACAACAGTATGTCGTGTTGGAAGTCATTAACATGCAAAATCAGGAGCAAGAAGGCACTGAAGGAGCGTCAAATGCTGCTGGAAACAACGAAACTGAACTCATGGGAGAGGATTTTCTCTTGAATGAAGGTAAAAATTTAAAATTTTTCATTAAAAAAATATTTTTTAACAAATTTTTATCAATAGAACTCCATGAAACAACTCTCAATGACCCGATCAAACAAGAAAAAAGTGGAAAAGAAGACTGTTTCGGATTTGAAGTGAGTCTAAATTAAAAATTTTATGAAAAATTACTAATTTTTTTGATTATTTTTAGGACGAAGAAGAAGAAATGGAATAAATTTCATCAAAATATGAGCTTTACATAAGTTACATTTGTATATTAGGCGCTTTTCTCATTTAATTATTAGCAGTCATCAGTTTTATTGATTTTTTTAACGTCACTTTATTATTAATTCTAATTTTTAGGATATTTGGAACTAAATGGAATCTTTAAAGAGCTTGAATAAATGATTTAAGAAGAAAACGGGCAATTTTGGTACGAAAATGGATGAAAGCTTCACTCCCAAGTTGTTTAAAAGGACAAAAATCATCAAAAATTGATGAAAACTCAAAAATTTCTACAAAATAATTCTGGATACGGATGAAATTTTACTCAAAAATTTAATTTTTGGACCTCTTTTAACAACAAAAATAAAAATCAACGAAAAATTGTTAAAAATTTAAAATTTTGGACAAAAGTTGAAGAAAATCGTTTGAAATTCTGAAAATTTTGACAAACATTAACGAAAAGTTGTTTAAAATTGTAAAGATTTTGTCAAAAATCAATCAAAAATTACTCAAAAATTTAATTTTTTTTCTTTGAAAAAAATTTGAAAAACAATAAAATTTTACTCATTAAAATTTAATTTTTAAAAAAATCTTTTAACAAAAATTGATTAAAATCTCAAAATTTTCTTCGAAGATGGATAAAGTTTTACTCAAAAATTTAATTTTTGAACTTCTCTTAACATAAACTGAGAAAAATCAACAAAATATTAATTAAAATTGTAAAATTTTTAACAAAAATCGATGAAAAATTAATTAAACTCTAAAAATTTTTAAAACCTTAAAAAAATGTAAAATTTGAAGATTTAATGGAAAATTTTTCAAAAAATATAAATTTTATAAACACTTTCATGTCATCACAGACATAAATTTGTCAAAAATGGTCAAAAACCTGTTCAAGCCGAATCAAAACAAACCGTAAAATGATAATTTCATTAAAATTAGAATAATATTTACTCATAGAAGGTCACTGATACTCCATTCATAGATACAACAATGACATTTAATTGTGTTATCATTCCTCTGATAACACTGGTTTCTTAAATTTTTAATCGATAAGCGATTTTTTGTTAAAAATGAGAATAATTTTATTACTTTTCCTGTATGGGTATTGCAATATCAACATGTAAAACACTTAAAAATCTCCATTTCACAGCTTCAATTTTTCTTCGCGTGACTCTGAGATACCTTTGCCATATCCCGTTGCAAGAATTCCGCGACAAGTTTGTTAAATTCCTCGGCAAAGCGCAAATGCACGTTATGTTTGCCCTCCTCAAAGACAAAAAGTTCCGAATTTTCGATGTGATTGAGCAAGTAGGGCACGTGTTCGGGCACTATCATGGGATCTTTGGCGCCATGAACGATCAACGTTGGTGCCGTGATACCTTCTAAATGCTCCTTGCAGATATTTCCGTCGCGTTCCTTGTAGAAACGACAAATGGCATCTACCCATTCGCCCCATAAACGCGGAAAACCGTCTTTGCCGTACATTTCTTCCATGGGTTTTCGCATTTTTTCCGACCATTTACTGACATCGCGGATACTTTCGTAGATTTTCAGCTCATCGGGATGGATATAAGCATTGGCGCCCCAAACAACGAGACGACGCACATTGAAACTATGAAAGCCCGCAAGTACCATACCCGTGATACCGCCATCGCTCCATCCGAGAACGTCGAATTTGTTGATTTCCAGTTGCTGCATGAGCGTGAGGGCAGCTAAGGCATCACGTTCGAAGAAGTCAAGGCCAAATTGGCGTTTCTCGGAGGCGTTTTTGCCGTATCCGGGTGGCGTGAAACCGATAATTGTGTAGTTGGGGAGCAATTCTGGTAACTTTTCCAATTGCGGTTTGAAGTCGGACAATGGAGATCCCTGAAAAATCGATGAAATTTCGTTAAAAAAGGTAAATTTTGAGATAAATTTGAATTTTTTACCAAAGCACCGGGCAATAAAATCAAATTATCGACACTGATGTCCTTGCCCGTCTTCACATAAGTCACGTCATGCCCGTTGACCGACATTTTTTGTTCCGTAAACGTACGTACGAGCACCAATTTTCGCAAATTTTCATACCGCCCGCAGTTTTTCAGCAGATTTTTACCCAATTTTTGCAGTAACATGTTGCGGAAGAAATGCGTTAAATGCAGCAAATGAAGATTTTTTGAGCAAACTTGATCCCGGAAGCGATGCAAACGAAACTAAAACTAGAAAAAACAGAAATTTTTTCTGTATACGTTGTTGCTCACAGCTGAGCTAGATAAAAACTGACAAGGTCAGTTGTTTTTTTCCCTGTGTTTCTTCAATTGTTTGTCGTTTAATCGCTCTCTTGTTTATGCTTGTTCGACGACGACGACGACGAAAGATGCGTGTACGGAAAAATCGAAAGTTGTTCTGAGAGAGTCAGCGTTAGAAAAAGAGAGACGACGTCGGTCGTTCAAACGGGTGTGGATTCAATTAACGTTTAATAGGAATGCAATTACGAAGGCAATCAAGTCAATGGATGGGAATTATTTGTTCATGTGTGATGAAAGTAAAAGTTTATATGAGAGAAGTTTTGTTTCTCGTCCAAGTTTTGAAGATTTTTTGACTTTCAGAAGGTCATTGACCTAAACTCATCGCATTCGAGACTAAATTTTTTATCACAAAAATCTATTTTACTGATAATTTTTTTTCTTTTCATATTTTCAGGCATAAAATCGTTGAAAGTGGCGGATTCTGAAAAAAATTAATATTAAAAAAAATAAAAATTAATTAAATAAATTAAATTAGAATTAAAATAATAAAAAATTAAATAAAAAATAATTAAATAAAAAAATAAAAAAAAATAAATTAAAAAAATAAACAAATAAATAAAAAAAAAATAAAAATTAATAAAAAAAATAATAATAAAATATTTTGTAACTAAAAAAAAATAAATAAATAAAAATTAAATAAATAAAATAAAAATTAATTAAAGAAAATAAAAAAATATTTTTTAAATAATATAAAAAAAATAAAAACTAAAAGTTCAAAAATTCTCCTAAATAATTCAAACCAAGCAAAAAAAAATTTTTTTCATAAAAAATTAACTTAAATTAAGAAAAAAATAAAAAGTTTAAAAAATAATAAATAAATAAATAATAAAATAAAAAAAAAATAAAAAATAAAAAAAAAATAAATAAATAAATTATTAAAAAAAAAAAAAATAAAATAAAAAAAAAAAAAATAAATAAAAAAAAAACTAAAAGCTCAAAAATTCTTCCAATTTAATCCAAACCAAGCATTTTTTTTTTCATAAAAAAATAATAAAAATTTTCCCGATCGTTGCATTAAAAAAAAAAATTTATGAACCCAAACGAACGAAAAATAAAACATTCCCCTTGTCATGTTTCGTTGACTCGACCGACATGCCAAAATGCTCACCAAAAAAAGTTGAGCCCAATGTTGTTGATATTAAAGGAGAGATAACGTTCGTCGTCGCATTTCCACAGGATGAAAACGAACATCACTAAAAGGTATAAAAGGAATGGAATTCAAGTGTTTACTTTCAGTTCGCATTTGGAAGACGGCAAAAGTTAAACTCGGAAAGAAAAACAAAATAAAGGAGCAAAAAAACGGATATTGAAGACAATAAAATAAATTTGTTACAAAAAAAAAAAATATTGGACTGACTCTTATCAAGTTGATAAAAAGTTCACTTGAAAAGTTGAAAAAGGAAAATTTTAATGAAAAACATTAAATAGGTAAATTTAGAAATAAAAATTTTAATTAAAATCAACAAAATTAAAATTTTCAAATCAAAAAAATTTTAATAAGTTTTTCGAGTTGAAGAAAAAGAAAAGTTGAAAGGATGATATTTTATTTATGAACATCGTTTAAAATGATTTATTTTCTCAAGAGAACATGCTCAGACATTTTTATGATATTTATTGTGATTTGTAGGATTTAACAGGATATTGTCTTCATCCTTTTATCTTGAGAAGAAAAAAGTAACGAAAAAAGGAAACAACTGACACTTTTCTTAATGCGAGATAATTTACTTGCGTCAATAATGATTTTGGAAGCTATTAGTGGAATTTATTCGTGAAAAATGCGAGAATAGGCGTTTCCATTGGGAGTTTTTTTAATGAACTTATTTTTTTAAAAATGGAAAAATCTTCTTTCAGTTGTATGAAAAAAGTTGTGTGTAAAAAAATGGCTTGAAATGAATAAAAAAGTTAAAAATGATGAAATAATTTGAAATTTTTATTCAAAAATTGTTGATTAAAATTTTTTTTAATGGGAATTTAAGTTATTTCAGTTTAAATTGAAGCCTTAAATTATTCGAAATTTCTTCGTAAATTGAAAAAAAGAAGAAAAATTGTCATTTTTGGTATTTTAATAGAAACTCTTTTGAAAAGAGACATTTATTTTATGAAAGTTTTAATTCGTGTTTGGACCTTTTTTAAATGTGAGCAATCAACTTGATTGATTTATTTCATCAAAAAGGCAAAATTGACCAAAAATATCCTTATTTAACTAAATTATTTTTTTTTTATCACAACATGATATTCAAAAAAATATGACATGAACTGAACCGTCTGGAAATATTTTTTTTTATTTTATTATGTGAAAAATTCTTTAACTTATTCTTTCAATTAAAAAAAATTTATTTAAATTAAATAAGAATTTAATGAAAATATATAAATAATTAAAAATAATTAAATAAGATTTAAATAATTTAAAAAAATAATAATAATTGAAATAAATAAATAAAAATTAATAAATTAATTAATTTAATTAAATAAAAATTTAATTAAAATAAATTAAAATAATAAAAAAAATAAATAAAAATTTTATTAAGAAAAAAAAAAAAATAAAAATTCAATTAAAATAAATTTAATAAAATTAAGATTTAATTTATTTTAAATAAGAAATTATTTTAATTTAAATTTAAATAAGAAAATTTTAATTTAATTCAAATGAAAATTAATATTTTTTTAAAATTTAATTAATTTTTTTTTTATTTTTTTAATTTATTTTTATATAAGACCAATGATTAAAACAATTCGCTTAAAGATATATAAAAATAATAATTCATGACATTTTTTCTTCATAAAATAGGAAACATTTTTTCCTTAGAATCCATTTCCCAAAAGCTTCTTAAAAATTATCTTATTTGTGCTACATTTTTTACGCCTACATGATCAAATATTTATAAATTGAACATTTTTTTCCCCAGAATCGGCTTATTAATTTAATCTTTTTTTCTTTTTGTAACAAATATTTGCTCATAATGCCTTTGGTTACTTTGAAATCAACAAAGTTCTCGAAAAACTCTCTCAATTGTGTCTAAATTTAATTTTATTATTAACACTTTTTAAATTTTTGTCGAAACAAAGTCGTAAAAAAATAAACAAACCTCGCGTCTGTTTTGTTATTCACGAAAAAAATAAAAAAAAAATAAAATTGTGTGAAAATTCGTCTCCAACTTTAAATGAGAGACACAAATCGATAGGACACCGACATCTTTTTTATTATTTATTTATCTTTATTTGTCATGACACTTGATTGAAATCTATTTTCGTGTCAAATTTCCATAATTTTCAATTGACACACAATTCATTCACAATAAAAAGAATTTACGTTCATCGACTGGTGTGCGCGACAAACGACATCATTTTCGACAATTTTGATGGTTTTTTCTTGCATTTTTCTTCGGAGCGGAAATTTTCCTTGGAGAGTTCCTTTATTTCGAGTCGACTAACGGTATGCGAGTCGGATCCAATATCTCGAATTATTCGCAGTTTCGGTAAATTCTCAAAAAGCTCAATTTGACGCGGAATTGATAATTGCGCTTTTTCATGATTGCCCAGCCCAAGCACTTTTAAGCTCTGCAACTGATGTAATTTGTGAAAAGCTTGTTTGGTGAGTCCCGGACTGTCGAAATCTACCTCCAAAATTTCAAGTTCCGGCAAATTTTGACAAATTGCCTTGAAAATGTTGTCTGGCTGTCCCAAATGAGCTCCCAACAATCTCAGATGTCGCAAATTTGGAGCTTCTTCACAGAGTTTCGTGATTCCTTCAAGAGAAATTTTCGTCGCTTGCCACAATTCCAAGTGAGTTAACACGGGCATCGATTTCCATTCTGTCAAAAAACAATGAAAACATCGAAGATTAATTAAAATTAGCTTTTTTAAGTTTTTCAGGTCCAGAATTAAAGGCACCACGTCTTTTAGATATTTGTTATGACAAAATTTCAAAGCCTCCAGATTTGGGAAACTTTCGAGCATCGTTCGCCAACATTCGGCGCAAGATTTTCCCGGCTTATCACGTGTCATGTAGATATATTTGCGAGGTCCCGTCTTGATAGCGAGTTGAGTTAACTTGGGATTTGAAATTATTTCATGTCCGAAGAAGCAAGGATGAATTTCGCGGTATTCGGCGTCGCGATAACTCTCACTGATGCAAAAATCCAACGATTTTAGGTTGACCAAAGGTGCTAATTTCGCTAAAGATGTGATTGTGTCGTCGAAACGAACAGTGAGTTTTGTCACGTTGCTCCAAATGTCGCATGGAATGTCTCCGTAACACTCGAGAGTGACATTTTCCAAGCTTTTTTGGCGGTTCAAGAAGTTATTTATCGATGCGGCGTTGTAATCGTCAACTCTCCAGCCACAATCGAGCGTTAAAAGTTGCAATTCTTGTAAATCTGTGAGTTCTTTGAGAGATTCTTCTTCGGCAACGCGATTTCCACTTCCATGGTAGATGACAATGACATTGGGACCGACATGTTTTATAGCGTTTCCATGCATTTGCAGCAAAATTGGCATGTCCTTGAAGCCAGAAAGAGATAAAATGTGAAAATTTTTTATCGAGGGCATCACTTGGAGGAATTTTTCGAACAGCAAGGCGTCTCCGCTGAGATCCGTGATGAAAAAATCTTGAATTTCGTCACTTTTTGTGGCGAATTTTTGTTGTTTCAGGTACAAAATCATCTCTTCCCATGATTTTTGGTCCATATTCAAGGAAATTTTCAAAGTTTTTAATTTATGAAATTTTTCAAAGACGTAAAATGACTTTTCACGGTCAATATTTTTGCATTTTTCGTGTGACACAAATTTTAATTCCGTTAAATCCAAGGAAATTACTGTCGTTGAAAGCTTTTCCCATAGCTGGTCTGAGCAAAAATTGGAAGAAATACTGATTCGTCCTATTTTGAGGGAATAAAAAGGTCGTGATGACTTCATAAGAGTTGAAAATGGATGTTCCTCAACTTTATCAAGACGACAATCGTGAAGATACAAAAGATCATCGTTGAATTTCCGAGAAGTGTTGAGAACTGAAAGCCAATGACGGGACACCAGACGACATTTTTGAAGAGTTTTGTAGTTCAAATAACTGAAAATCATCAAAAGAAGCTGAAAATAAAAAAATTATTCAAAATTAAAGGATTTTTTGAGACTAAAAAACTTACTTCATTCGGAAAATCATCAAAAACTGACGAAATATCCTCCGTGACAGGTTCCGATATTTCCAAACTATGCTTTTTATGCTTAAAAAATTTATCGGAACGTGAAAAGTCGATAAAATCGAAGGTATTGCGTCTTAATTTTAAAAATTTTTGAGACATGTCGCGTTATTTTATTAATAATTTTATTGTGAGAATCATTTTTAATGGTCTTTTTCACAACAATAAGGTCAATTTTATGACTTTTGACAAATTTAGGTAATTGACTTGATGATAACAAAAGCAATTTTGTTTGTTTTGATTCGCAAACTCTCAATGAAATTTTAAAAACAGAGAAAATTTCATGTGTGCAAAATATGCGAAATGAGAGAAGATGTTGCATAACAAAAATTGTACGACAAAATGTGTACAAAAATTGAGGAAGGTATTTGAATGAGTTTGTGAATGAAATTTTGCTGAGAAAATTTGTGATGTGAGAGAGAGAGACTTTTTGATTTTTGCCGGTATTTTATACTGGAGATCAGTAAATATTTAAGATTTTTTTGAAAAATTTCAAGAAAAATTAAAAATTGGGTAAAAAGTTGACTTGAAAATTTTGAAAAATTTTTTTGAGCCAAAAATTTTGACAAATATGAGTAAAACAAATTTTTTTTATATCATCAAAAATTGACCAAATATTACAAAAAAAAATAATTATTCAATTTTAAGCTTAATTATTCGTTAAAAAAAAGTAGATTTTTTTTAAAATGGCCTGTTTTGGTCTATTTTCAAATTTTTTTGAGAAATTCTCAAAAATATTATAATTATATTGTTCAATTTTTTAAAAAGTATTTATTTTGTATTGAAAATCGTATTTTTACTTATTTTTTTTTTCTCTACAAGTATTTTTCTCAAAAAAAAAAAAAATACTGAACTTATTTTTTATTTTTTTTACAATTAATATTTAATTCGCAGATTTTGACATTTTTTATCAAAAAAATATTTTAAATTTTATTTTTAAATTTTATAATTTTTGTGGAGCTTTTTTATTAATAAAAAATTAAATTATAATTATTTTTTAATTAGTTTTTTTTCCTCATATAAATTTTTAATTATTTTATTTATTAATTAAATTTTAAAATTAAATTAAATTTAATTAAAATTATTAATAATTAAAAAATTAAATTAAAAAAAATAAAAATTTAATTAAATTTTAAAAACATTTTAAAATGTTTCAAATATTTTTTAATAAATTTAAATTTTTCTTTCAGATCTATTAATTTAACACAACAAAACTCGTTCAAACACAAAAAATGTATGGAATGTTATTAGAGAGTGTCGTACATTTCGTTCAAGTAAGTACCTTAACGACTTAATTTCATTTTAATTGTTCAATTCCCATGAAAAATCAATTTAATTTACTCACTTTTTCATCAATTTTAACTTTCCAACTCAAATTAGTGCAAAACTTCACATTGCCAAACCATGAACTTCTCAACATTTTTCCTAACATTTTATTTTTCTTCAATTTGCGCTGTAAAAACCGTCGAAGAAAACTTTTTGGGCGACCTTTTATCCCACATTTCCTTACGTCAACGAACTAAAGCCAGCATCATGCGCCTTGTTCACGACCTTCTCGATCCCGAACTAAACTCCCAACTTTTCATCGAGTGTGGCAACACAGTTACACTAATTTTCGAAAATTTGGGCGACGACACAACGCAACGGGAACAACACGATCTCGTCTGGGCTTTTCTTCATCCACGTCAACCGATGATAAAATTTTACGTGTTTCGCTCCTCCGCCATTCACGATGACGAAATAAAAATCGGGCGCAGCTCTTTAAATATTTTTCTCGTCGATAGTTTGGAATCTTTTTCAAAAATTTACGAACGTCTCCAAGACAAAAACTTCGAAAGTGACGCTTTTTATCTCGTAATTCTGAATTATTTGAACGAAGATTGGTTCAAAGTTGCCCGCAGCATTTTCCAGAAGGCCCATCAACGATACATGATCAACACCAGTTTACTTTTTTTGTCGAATACGGAAGATGTGGTAAAAATTTTCACGTATTTTCCATTCACGGAGGGAAAGTGTGAAGTTCCTGAACCAGTTTTGATCCAAAAAGTCCGAAATGGGAAATTTTTAAGCGGAAATTCAACTTTATTTCCTCGAAAATTGATGAATTTTCACAAATGTCCCGTCAAAGTAGCACTTTTGGACATTCCTCCGTTCATTTTTTTGGAAAAATATTTGAAAAACGGCTCGGCAATGAGAAATCTGGAAGGAATTGAAGCAAATTTATTAAAAATTCTTGCAAAAAAATACAATTTCACGATCGAACCTGTAATTGTGCAAGAATGGGGCTTCGTTTTCAAAACCACAAATCGAACAGCGAACGGCGCAATTGAAGCTCTTCTCGAAAATCGAGCCAATATGACTTTGGGCTTCTTTGGCATCAGTGCGGAACGAAATACGGGCCTTACTCCGGGATTCCCGTACCACACATCAGCTTTAATTTTCGTAATTCCGCCTGAAATCGCTCCTGTTTCACGTCTCATCAAGCCATTATCGGAAAAAGTTCGTTTTGCGGTGCTTGCGACATTTTTCGTCGGAGCTTGTGTCCTTTTTATCTCGTCTCATCTTGGAAATCGATGGCGCTACATGATTCTCGGACCAAATAATCGCAATCCGTACAGCAATATGATCCTCACTGGACTCGGCGGTGGCTTGGCAAGACCTCCGATGAACAATTTCGCCAGATTTTGTCTCATTTCGTGGATTTTACTCTGTTTCATGGTCAATAACTTCTATCTCGCCAAATATTTTCAGTTTTTGGCACAAGACGATGACGTTTCTCTCGCTGATACTTTCGAAAAAATCGCTCAGCGCAAGTACACGATCTATATTCGACCGACTTGCAAGGAGTTTTTTGAGGAACATCCCGAGTTGGAGGTCAATACCCGCATTTTACCGTTGAACGAGTATCCAAAAGTGGAAAAATCGATGCAAAATCCCGGTACAACGGCTGTTCTAATGCACACACTGGATTTTATTTTGTATAAAAACAAGGAAATTTATCGAGATAAGCCGCTGATGATCGCTTCTCAGCACATAATTGACATCCAAATATCGATTTATTATCCGAACAGCTCGTGTTTGCGACATGCGTTCAATCCCCTTCTTCGCACGGTGACAAGTAACGGAGTTTTCACACATTGGCTGAAAAAGTACATCGATCCGATGTTTTTGGTGCGATCGATGAAAGCGGGACACAATAAAATGCCGATCACGTTACAACATTTGGAGGATATTTACTGGGTTGTCATCGGGGGATGGATTTTAGCGCTTCTTGTCTTCGTTTTGGAAGCAATTTCAACGAAATTCACGTTTTTTCGACAATTTTTCCAATAATTATCGCGTGTTTTATCGAATTTTAACATTTAATCGAATTCACTTCTAGACATTTTGATCACCTCGCATGTTAATATCCCCTCAAATCGCTTAACGACGACGATTTTCATAAATAATCATGACCTATGTTAACATTTTTTACGATTTTTTATCACTTTAAGCTCGAATACGGCATGGAAGTATGGAACGAAGCGATGCGAAATATCGATTGTGACATCCAAGTGTTTAATACGCATCAGATTTATCCGGATAACTTGATTCCGGATCTCGCAGCGGCCCTTTCGGAGATCTTGGGGAAGCCCTATAACGATATTATGCAGTTTTTCGGACATTGTTTCGTCAGGTTTTTCAGTAATTTTGGGTGAGTTCTTGTTTTTTGTCAAATTTTATTCTAAAAATTTTATTTTTCTTGTAGTTATGATGAATTAATCAAAGCCACAGGACGTTATTTCTGCGAATTTCTATCGTCAATGGATAATTTGCATCTCCAGATGCGTTTCACGTATCGCAAGATGAAAAGTCCTTCGATGCAACTTGGCGCCGTGGATAATGACGGAGCTGTTTTGATCTATCGGAGCTCTCGTTGTGGCTTTAGCAAGTATTTGACGGGACAATTGTGCGAAATTGCAAAGACTTTCTTCAATATGAGCTTGCAAGTGAGGATTTTGGAGAGTCAAAATGACATTCAGGGAGGAACAGCGGGTCCGATTAACATAAAAGGCGGTTTGAAGGAAGTTACGGTCAAGTTTCGACTGGATTTTGATAATCGGGAATACGTAAGTTGGCGGTTTGTGTTGAAAATTTGAGGTTATTTTGAGTTTTTTTTTGTGTTTTTAGATGGCTCATAAGGTAAATGCAAAAGTTCATCCATCACAAGAGAGGTTACCTGACATATCAATTGACCTTTTATTCAATCTTTTTCGTGAGTATCTCAAATTTTTTTTCAGTAAAGTCGAAAAATGTTTTCAATTTCCTAAAAAAAATCTAAAATTCAATTTTTTTTTATTAGGATTTTTAAAGTTTTTATACAAAAAAAAATAAATTTAAATAATAGCAAATTTTTTTTATTCAAAAATTTTTCAAAATTTTAATATTTTTTTTAAAAGAATCATTTTTTTTAATTTAATATATTAATTAATTAATTTTTTATAACTGAATTTTTGTGCTAAATTTTCTAAATTTTGCGTTTCCGATGTACAGGAGCCATTTAAAGATGTTAGCAAAAAAAATTGATGAAAAAAAATTTAAGTCAAAATCCTCTTATTATGAGGGCTCACATACCGATTTTTCAAAATTGAGCTATACCACGGTTCTCCAGCTCAAATTGAAGGTTTTGGCATTAGAAACAACTTTTGTTTTGGACTTTTTCTAAATTTTGCGTTTTCGATGTACAGGAGCCATTTAAAGATGTTAGCAAAAAAAATTGATGAAAAAAAATTTAAGTCAAAATCCTCTTATTATGAGGGCTCACATACCGATTTTTCAAAATTTTTTCAACTTTTGTAGATCACGGTTCTCCAGCTCAAATTGAAGGTTTTGGCATTAGAAACAACTTTTGTTTTGGACTTTTTCTAAATTTTGCGTTTTCGATGTACAGGAGCCATTTAAAGATGTTAGCGAAAAAAATTGATCAAAAAAATATTTTCAAAAAATATTTTAGAGGAAATTGAAAACATTTTTGATATATTTTTTATCCAAAATATTTAACCAAATAATTTTTTCAACAGCTTTTGCGCTCCTAATTGACCGCGAAATGTGCGTTTGTGGCGCCGGCGAAAAAATCGTGGATGCTTGGAGTGCAAGTAACAACAACAAGGCCCCAAATCTCCTAATGGGCGTCAAAATTGACAAAGCCTTCACGGTTCGTCGACCCCAAGGAATCGTTTTTGACTGGGAAAGCGTTTATAATTCGACCACAGTTTTTTTTGAACTCACGGTTCTTTAAACAAAGCTGCTTCGAGCCTAAAATGAAGAAACGCGTCTCAAAACTCGAAATTTAGAAACAACTTTTGTTTTGGACTTTTTCTAAATTTTGCGTTTTTACAGGAGCCATTTAAAGACTGTACAGGAGCCATTGAGGGCTCACATACCGATTTTTAAAGATGTTAGTCAAAATCCTCTTATTATGAGGGCAAATCTTCGGATCGTGAAGTCATGGAGCAACAACGAAAGGACTCCAGATCAGGTCGACGGTTCTCCACGTTACTTCTAAATTTTGAAGGGACAGATGATGTATTTGCGTGAACTTGCGCTGATTTACTTGTGCAGTTTTGATCTCCGATTTACAGGAAAATGGGTTTGTATTTGAAATCCTCTTTGCATGACCACATTGATTTTTCAAAATTTTTTCAACTTTTCAATGGATTCTCCAGCTCAAATTGAAGGTTTTGAGCAAGGAAACAACTTTTGTTTTGGACTTTTTGGAAATTTTGCGTTTCCGATGTACAGGAGCCATTTAAAGATGTTAGCAAAAAAAAGGAGATGAATTCTGTACTCACATGATTTCAAAATTGAGCTATACCAGTTCTCCAAAATGGCGAAGATGCGCTCGATTGTGTTAGAAATATGACTTTTGTTTTCATTTTTCCGAAACAACGATAAAAATGCGCCGATGGCGAGCCATTTAAAGATGCAAATGAAACTTCAACATCTGAAAATCCGTTTTTTGAGGGTCATTTGATTGGTGAGCTATACCACGGTTCTCCAGCTCAAATTGAAGGTTTTGGCATTAGAAACAACTTTTGTTTTGGACTTTTTCTAAATTTTGCGTTTCCGATGTACAGGAGCCATTTAAGATGGATGAAAAAAATTTAAGTCAAAATCCTCTTATTATGAGGGCTGACATACCGTTTCACGGAGCTCACAGTGAAGGTTTTGGCATTAGAAACAAAAAATTTCATGCGTTTCATGCGAGCCATTTAAAGATTTGATCAAAAAAAATATTTTCAAAAAATATTTTAGAGGAAATTGAAAACATTTTTGATATATTTTTTATCCAAAATATTTAACCAAATAATTTTTTCAACAGCTTTTGCGCTCCTAATCGACCGCGAAATGTGCGTTTGTGGCGCCGGCGAAAAAATCGTGGATGCTTGGAGTGCAAGTAACAACAACAAGGCCCCAAATCTCTTGATGGGCGTCAAAATTGACAAAGCTTTCACGGTTCGTCGTCCTCAAGGGATCGTTTTCGACTGGGAAAGCGTTTATAATTCGACCACAGTTCTCTTTGAACTCTCTTTAAACAAAGCTGCTTCGACTAAAATGAAGAAACGCGTCTCAAAACTCGAAATGGCGGCGGAATCTTCGGATCGTGAAGTCATGGAGCAACAACGAAAGGACTCCAGATCAGGTCGAACGTTACTTCTGAAGGGACAGATGATGTATTTGCGTGACATTGACGCTCTGATCTACTTGTGCAGTCCTTTGATCTCCGATTTGCAGGAATTGGGCGACATGGGTTTGTATTTGAACGATTTGCATGACCACGGATTGAGCAAGGAGATGGTTTTCAATGGATTTAGTCATTATTCGAAGCTGGATTTGTTGTGTGAGAAGGAAGAAGCACGTGCTGAGGAGCTGGAAACGTCGTTGGCACTCGCTGATAGTTGGAAGAAGCAAGGAGATGAACTTTTGTACTCGATGATTCCCAAAACTCTCGCCGAAAGACTCCAAAATGGCGAAGATGCGCTCGATTGTGTGACGAAATATGACTGCGCGAGTGTCATTTTTGCCGAAACAACGATAAAAATCGCCGATGGCGAGACGTTGGAAGATGCCATGAAGACTGTCAACATCCTGAATACCGTTTTTTCGTCATTTGATGAGTTGGTGACGTCTCCCATTTCGTACAAAGTTGAAACTGTGGGAATGGTCTATATGGCAGTTTCAGGAGCTCCTGATCTGAATCCGCTTCATACGTTTCATGCGGCGGATTTGGCTTTAGACATGTTGGAGTCGATTCAACGCTTGAACAAAGAAATTGGGGGAGTTTCTGTCAAAATTGGCTTCCATTCGGGACCGTTAGTGGCGGGAATTGTCGGTTTGAAGGTTCCGCGCTATTGTTTGTTCGGAGATACCGTCAATACAGCAAGTCGCATGGAGAGCTCAAGTCTTCCGGATAAAATTCAGACGACAGGAACGACAGCGGCGATTCTCATGAAATCCAAATACGAGCTGTCGTATCGTGGGAAAGTCGCTGTCAAAGGAAAAGGCGAGATGGATACGTATTGGCTCATTAGCGGAAATGCTGATCGAAGTTATAAGGAAATTTATGTGGAGCAACAAAAGTCACAGTTTAAGAAAAAAATTAAAAAGGTAAAAAAAAATATTTTTTTCTTGATTAATATTTAAATTAAATTAAAAAATTGAATTAAAAAAATTATTTTTCAAAAATTTATTTAAAAATTTAGCAAAATTATCATTATTTAAAAAAAATTGAAAAATTTATTTATTTTTTTTATAATATTTTATGCTAAATAAAATTTTAAATATTTTTTTTTGTAGCACGGAGCCCTCTTTGGCATGTAAATGTTTAATTTTAAACTTTATTCAACACAAATACTGAAGATGTCATCACAAAATTCAACAACATCACATAAAACTTATACAATAATTTGGGTGAAAATACTGTCCAGATGAATAAATGATACCGAAAAAGTATCATCACAACCAAATAAAAGCAAATAGGAGTAGTTGTTAGCACGATGTACGTTTTTAGTAACATATCACAAGAAAATTTCCTGAAAAAAATTAAAAAAAATATTAGATGTCATAAAAAAATTCAAGATTTTAACGAAATATTTTTAAAAATGAAGGCTTACTTAGTATTTTCTTTTCCAGAAGACTTTTTCATTGAATTTTTAATCAACAACAGGAAGCTTAAAATTTGTCCATTGAAGGTATTAAGAGTTAACAAGACCCCAACTGCTGCAAAAGAAAAGTGATGAAGACCTACATAGCCTGCTGTCAAGTCAATTGTTGCCAAACTGTTGGAATTTCCCTAAAAAATCAAGAAATTTATTAGAAAAAATTAGATTTTTATTGAAATTTATGAGTCAAAAATAATCAAATTGTCTAAATTTGTTGATTTAAGTCAGATTTAGACAAATTTTGCCAATTTTCAAACATTTTTTCTTATTTTGAGTCAAAATTTGTAGTAAATTTTTTGAAACGTTTAGTAAATTTAAAATATTTTTAAGAAAATTTAAAAAAATAAGAATAAGTTTCCTCAAAGTTGCTCTTTATAAAAAAAAAATTTAAAGAAATTCATCAGAATTTTTTGAAATTTTGATCTCAAAATGTACTGAAAATGTCTAAAACCGAAATATTTTGATTCTATTTTAACTTTTTTAATAAAATTTTTCAAAAATTTCTTGCCCGAATTGGCTTTTTGCCATTAAGAGTACGAGAAATTTATTAAAAATTAAATTTAAATGCAAAAAAATCTCACCTGATAAAAGTAGAAGACCTTTCCCATGCAAAAATGAATCAAAATAATCATCAAACTAGAGTCAGGTTCCTTCGAGAACATGGTTTCCTTTATTTTATATGTCACGAATCTGCTTGTAATGACCAAAATTGCATTTAAAATTATATTATGAGGCTTATGGATGAGAGCTGACACCAAAACGATCGTCACAACGAAAATTTTCATCTTGGAAATTTCCTTGTTTGTAACTGTCGACAGCAAAATCAGCCCGATTCCGATCCAAAATGCTGCTAAACACGCATCTGAATGCCTTTGGTCTATATTTGGCAACAAAACGCCTGAACTTGCCCTATAAGCGAATATTGCTACGAGACATCCTCCAACAGATATTGAGGTCCATTTCGACCATGCTTCACTAAAAACGCTTCGAAACAACAAAATTTCGCCGAAAATTACAAAAATTGTCAACAAAAATTTATTTTCTGGCATCACGAGGAAATCTCCGACATCGGGAACGTTGATCCATTTGTCGCCCGTTTGATTTAATCTTCTTGCAAAAATATGCGTGCCAAAGAAAATCATCCATTCAAGCAATTTAGTGCGCCATTGAGGTCGAATTTGCGTCGTAAAAGTCGATTTTACGTCTGTCAGGAACAAAACGACGCAAAATGTGTTGAAGAAAAAGTACCACGTTTGATGTTCTTCTTCCACGTAAGAGCTGGAAACCAAAGAAATGGCATGGAATGCATAAAGAACGACCAAAACAAGCTGCAACAACGTCAAATTTTGAAAATTTTGATAAACCTGCAAGTAAAAAACGAAAGAAAACGGTTAATTTACTCATTTATCGTACAAAATCAAAAGTGAGAGAGAGAAATCGCTGCTTGAAATACAAAAGGGGAGCGAAAAATCATATGTTCGCTTGTGTATTATTGCGATATCACATTCAATTTGATTCAATTAGTGATACGAAACGCACAAAAACAGTCCATTCAGTGAATTATCTGATCACGGATCGTTCCATCAGGGATTTTTGCATTTATTTTTGTTCCCTCAACGTCTTATAGTCTTGAAAAAATCCTAAAATCATCAAGAAAAAAGGTAAATTCAATAGAAAATTCATAAAATAATCGAAAAATTGATCAAGTCGATTAAAATTCAACTCTCTCATTCATTTTTTTATTCGTCTCAACGAAAAACGAATGAAGAGTAAATAAAATTAAAGTGATAAGAGCGTTGGTTAATTAAAAAAAATGTGTTTTGTTTGTATAAATATGCCATTAAAGCAAGACAAATAGCTCACTTTGCTATCTACGGAACGTTTATTATCAGGAGCTGCCGTGTGATTATTGTTTACGACTTTTGTTGTTGTTTGAATTTGAAGCGCTCAAGTGTTTTCTTCGGCCAAAGATGCGGTTTGAAGTGCATATAAGACGTGATATAAAAAACTAGACGATAAATGATAAGAAAAAAGGGTTTTTAATTAAAGTAGTTGATAGAAGAGGAACAGTTTTGAAGAAATTTTGAAGTTATTAAGACGTGAAAGTCAGTTGAAGTATTTTTTGGTACTTGAGAAGTCAATTTCTGAATCAAAAATTCAATTTTTAAGTGAATTTTGTTAAAATTATTTGAAATTCAGACTCAAAATGGATAAAAATTAATAAATTTTATTATTTAAAAATTTTTCAAGTTAATTTTCAATTACTTTTTGGGTATTTTAAGTCAAAACTTTCAGAAGTTTTTGATTCGAGGACTTCAAATTTCTCGAAAATTGCTTTCAAGTTAAAAATTTGAATAAAAATAATAAAATTTCTTTAAAATTTGAACTAAAATGCAATAAAACTAAAAATTTTTCGACTAAGTCTGTTAATTTTTAATCAAATTTTTCAATAAACTTTCTAATTTTCTACTTAAAATTGACTTTTTGAAAGTTTTTTAACATTTTTTCATCCAATTATTGCTTTAATTAACAAAAATTCGCATTTCAGATATTTCAGTTCCAGAATGGCGGCAACTTTGGATTCCAATTTTCTCCAATACGAAAGCAAAAACTTGCTTCAACCGAGTTTAGATGATGTCAAAAAAGGTAAAATTTATAAAATTTAATAATTTTTAAAATTTTTACCAATTTTTCTTCTCACAGTTCTCACTTCTGGCTTAACATCCAATTTCGCTACCGTTTCCGTTGATGTCGTCGATTGTCCTAATCTCAAAAAGGCTCCTTTCCATTTGGCATCCGAGGGAATTTGCGGAAATCCTCTACTCCTCGAAGTTGGCGGACCTCCATATCTTCTCCCGCTCGTTGATCGCAGCAAACTTTACGACACGAAATCCATGTGCAAAAAAGCTTTGCCTTCTTCCGAACTGCTTGTCATTGGCGCCGGCGCTGGTCCTTTTCCGCATCTCGGAACGAACGTCGAAGGCATCTTCAACTTCAAAGTCAACGCTGACGACTCCGTTTGCAACAATTCACACGTTGCCCAAGTCGATGCGAATCTCGATTGTCACTTGCACAAATTACCGCCGCATGAAACGCGATGTGCCTTATTGGGAAATTTGCTTTTGAGTGAAGGAAAGCAAGGAAAAGTCCTCAAAGTGCATTGCAAAAAACGCACAGGAAATTTAGACTTCATCGCAAGCATTCGGAAATGTCTAACGGAGCATTACAAAGAAACTGTCGGACTTGGAGGAACATTTTTGTTGAAAGAAGGAGCAGCTAAACAACACGTCATGAGAGATTTTTCCAAAACTCCGATTACGACAGAGGAAGAACTCAACACATGGCTTAAATTTTATGAAATGCCAGCGAAACTCATCAACGTAGGAACTCTTGTAACGGATGAGGCGGATTTGGATTTGCGTCTTCAACATTTTCATAGTTTTTCGCACGAAGGAAAATGGGGAGGACATTATCATAATGATACAACTCCAGATACGGTCGAGTATGAAGGATATTTTGTTGTTGCAGAAAAAGTTGTTCGTGTAGATAAACCAGTGATTACTCACAAATTTGGACGAGATTAGAATTTTAAGGATTTTCAGAAGCATTTAAACTATTTTTATATGAAATAAATAAGGGAAGTGGTTAAAATGAAGAATTTTTATGCATTGACGTATGAGAGGCAAAATGGGGCATTGTTTTTTTTCAGAGGGGCTCTAATTTATCATTTTTAATCATTTTATAACTGAAAACTGCCAAAAAATTGAAACTGAAAAAAATTTTTTCTTTGACATAGTTTTGTTTTAAAAACTAAATCAAGAGCAAAGAAACTGTGTCAAAAACCGTGTCAAAGCAATTTTTGTCAAATCTTGCTCCAAATGGATAAAAATTTATCAGAGGGCTCTAATTTATCATTTTTAATCATTTTATAACTGAAAACTGCCAAAAAATTGAAACTGAAAAAAAAAATTTTCTTTGACATAGTTTTGTTTTGAAAACTAAATCAAGAGCAAAAAAACTGTGTCAAAAACTGTGTCAAAGCAATTTTTGACAAATCTTGCTCCAAATGGATAAAAATTTGTCAAAGGGCTCTAATTTATCATTTTTAATCATTTTATAACTCAAAACTGCCAAAAAATTGAAACTGAAAAAAATTTTTTCTTTGACATAGTTTTGTTTTAAAAACTAAATCAAGAGCAAAGAAACTGTGTCAAAAACTGTGTCAAAGCAATTTTTGTCAAATCTTGCTCCAAATGGATAAAAATTTGTCAGAGGGCTCTAATTTATCATTTTTAATCATTTTATAACTCAAAACTGCCAAAAAATTGAAACTGAAAAAAATTTTTTTCTTTGACATAGTTTTTTTTTCAAAACTAAATCAAGTCAAAAACTGTGCAAAACAAAACTGCTAAAAAATTGAAACTGAAAAAAATTTTTTTCTTTGACATAGTTTTTTTTTTGAAAAAGAGCAAAACTGTGTCAAAGCCATTTTTGACAAATCTTGCTCCAAATGGATAAAAATTTGTCAAAGGGCTCTAATTTATCATTTTTAATCATTTTATAACTCAAAACTGCTAAAAAATTGAAACTGAAAAAAATTTTTTTCTTTGACATAGTTTTTTTTTTCAAAACTAAATCAAGAGCAAAACTGTGTCAAAAACTGTGTCAAAGCCATTTTTGACAAATCTTGCTCCAAATGGATAAAAATTTGTCAAAGGGCTCTAATTTATCATTTTTAATCATTTTATAACTCAAAACTGCTAAAAAATTGAAACTGAAAAAAATTTTTTTCTTTGACATAGTTTTTTTTTCAAAACTAAATCAAGAGCAAAACTGTGTCAAAAACTGTGTCAAAAACTGTGTCAAAGCCATTTTTGACAAATCTTGCTCCAAATGGATAAAAATTTGTCAAAGGGCTCTAATTTATCATTTTTAATCATTTTATAACTCAAAACTGCTAAAAAATTGAAACTGAAAAAAATTTTTTTCTTTGACATAGTTTTTTTTTCAAAACTAAATCAAGAGCAAAACTGTGTCAAAAACTGTGTCAAAGCCATTTTTGTGCTCCAAATGGATGAAAATTTGTCAGAGGGCTCTAAAATTTTTAATCATTTTGTCAAAACTGCCATTTTTTTTTTGACTCCAAACGGATAAAAATTTGTCAGAGGGCTCTAATTTATCATTTTTAATCATTTTATAACTCAAAACTGCCAAAAAATTGAAACTGAAAAAAATTTTTTTCTTTGACATAGTTTTGTTTTAAAAACTAAATCAAGAGCAAAAAAACTGTGTCAAAAACTGTGTCAAAGCCATTTTTGACAAATCTTGCTCCAAATGGATAAAAATTTGTCAGAGGGCTCTAATTTATCATTTTTAATCATTTTATAACTCAAAACTGCCAAAAAATTGAAACTGAAAAAAATTTTTTTCTTTGACATAGTTTTGTTTTAAAAACTAAATCAAGAGCAAAAAAACTGTGTCAAAAACTGTGTCAAACCCATTTTTGTGAAATCTTGCTCCAAACGGATAAAAATTTGTCAGAGGGCTCTAATTTATCATTTTTAATCATTTTATAACTCAAAACTGCCAAAAAATTGAAACTGATAAAAATTTTTTTCTTTGACATAGTTTTGTTTTAAAAACTAAATCAAGAGCAAAAAAACTGTGTCAAAAACTGTGTCAAACCCATTTTTGTGAAATCTTGCTCCAAACGGATAAAAATTTGTCAGAGGGCTCTAATTTATCATTTTTAATCATTTTATAACTCAAAACTGCCAAAAAATTGAAACTGAAAAAAAAATTTTTCTTTGACATAGTTTTGTTTTAAAAACTAAATCAAGAGCAAAAAAACTGTGTCAAAAACTGTGTCAAACCCATTTTTGTGAAATCTTGCTCCAAACGGATAAAAATTTGTCAGAGGGCTCTAATTTATCATTTTTAATCATTTTATAACTCAAAACTGCCAAAAAATTGAAACTGAAAAAAAAATTTTTCTTTGACATAGTTTTGTTTTAAAAACTAAATCAAGAGCAAAAAAACTGTGTCAAACCCATTTTTGTGAAATCTTGCTCCAAACGGATAAAAATTTGTCAGAGGGCTCTAATTTATCATTTTTAATCATTTTATAACTCAAAACTGCCAAAAAATTGAAACTGAAAAAAAAATTTTTCTTTGACATAGTTTTGTTTTAAAAACTAAATCAAGAGCAAAAAAACTGTGTCAAAAACTGTGTCAAACCCATTTTTGTGAAATCTTGCTCCAAACGGATAAAAATTTGTCAGAGGGCTCTAATTTATCATTTTTAATCATTTTATAACTCAAAACTGCCAAAAAATTGAAACTGAAAAAAAAATTTTTCTTTGACATAGTTTTGTTTTAAAAACTAAATCAAGAGCAAAAAAACTGTGTCAAAAACTGTGTCAAACCCATTTTTGTGAAATCTTGCTCCAAACGGATAAAAATTTGTCAGAGGGCTCTAATTTATCATTTTTAATCATTTTATAACTCAAAACTGCCAAAAAATTGAAACTGAAAAAAAAATTTTTCTTTGACATAGTTTTGTTTTAAAAACTAAATCAAGAGCAAAAAAACTGTGTCAAAAACTGTGTCAAACCCATTTTTGTGAAATCTTGCTCCAAACGGATAAAAATTTGTCAGAGGGCTCTAATTTATCATTTTTAATCATTTTATAACATAAAACTGCAAAACCTCAATTCACATAGATTAAAATTTATCTACAATTTTCATATACTGATTATTCTTGAATTCATGGAAATCTACCTGATATGGCAATTTAAGTAGGCTTTGCTTTTTACTCATATAATTATTCTTTTGTTCAATTTCAACGATTAAAATTTTTGAATTCCCATCACGTATTGGCTAAAATCCTGACAACGAACCTATCAAAAGACATCTTGTCTCTCCCTCTTTTCATTTATTTGTCTCGCTCTACTTCATGTGAAATTCGAATCGTTCTCACACAATATATGCACGTGTACTGCCAGAGACATAAAAACAGAAGTAAATTGTACATAAAGTTATTAGTTTAGTACGTTTCAGATCGACTTTTAATTGTCTCCTCGAGGAAAATTAGAACCCAGTGTCGCAATAATCGGGAAAAAAGTAAAAATTAAGTGACAAAGAGTGCGAGAACGCTGGAGTGAGAACGCATATCGATTGGAAGTGAATGAAAAATTGACAAAACATTTTAAAAAATTATGAATTGGAATGCGTAAACGAACACCATCTTGCTGATTCGATATAATAGAGGTACACAGCTGTAGGTAGAGAACACTTTACATTATATACTTCTCGCTGTACGTGTATGTGTACGAGAATCGAGTATGTAATACATTGCATTCGATATTTTAATGATTAAAGTCAAATGAGAAGAAAAAATTGTGAAAAAGCCCGAAATAATTGCTAGAACATTGGAAAAAGTTATGAGTAGTGAGGTAGAAATCGGCAGAAATGGCACGATGCCCTCGTCGACGTTGCCCGATGTGGTTTTGGCTGCATCCGATGAGGAATTCGATTTTGGCATGAATTTAATCACCACAATGGCTGCTAGTAGGAGAGAAAATATCGTGGAAATGGGCAGTGTTGCAGCAACGACGACGATCGCCAGCAAGGTAATGGATGTGAATAGCAGTAGAAATAGCTCAGTGGCAAACAGTCCGCGGAGCGTAGCGGAAGACGTAGCCACAGGTCGTGTCAATGACTCGGAGGGGGTCTCGCTAATCGTCGACGACAACAGTAGAAGTGCAAACAACAATATCAGTAGTAATCTTAGGAGTAGCAGTAACGACGATGTGCCAACAATCAGTGTCGACGTGTCGGAATCTTTCGCCCTCGAAGACACCGATACCGATGATGATGTCATTCTCGTAGTGCAGCCAATAGAAACAATTGAATTACTCGGCGACGACGACGACGGCGACGTACAAATAGTAAATTCCGACGAACCGATACCAAAGCCCAAGCGGTTACCTCAAAAGCTCCACAAATCCGTGATTCAGCCAACGAGTAGCACGAGCAGCAGCAGCACAAACACCTCATCCACGAGTGACTTTCCGGGACCGCCACGTTTGTCCGAACCTTCTGTTAGTGCGATGATGCCCGACGACGAACATCTCACACCAATTTTGGATTTGCTCGACGATCATTTCGGATGTCAATTCGATCTGCCGCCTCCGATGCATCTGCCCACCGATCCGCATCATCATTCGGACTTTGCAACGATACAAAATCGCTCGATGCTGGCAACAGGGACGACGCAGGACTTTTCCAAACCCACAAGCGGACTCTTTGTTTCGCACTTGACCAATAGCATGGGTACCCAAACAGGCTGCGATTTGAAACCCGAAAAGAAAGATATGGAGACACAGACTGATGGCGTGTCGTTTTGTGCAAAACGGAAGATGTAAGTTGATTTAAAGCTGTTTTTCTTGATTTTTTTGTAATTTTATAAAAATTTTTCTCAGATCTTACCTCGAAAACGACCTCGACGGCGACGAATGCCCCATTTGCTACGAGCCGTGGGAGGAATCCGGCAAACATTCCCTCGTTTCGCTCAAGTGCGGTCACTTGTTCGGCGATTCGTGCCTGAAAAAGTGGCTAAATGACCAACATGCGCAACAAAAACTTCGTCTATGTCCCGTTTGTCGTACCAAAGTGGAAGTGAAGCACATTCGAACGCTGTATGCACGTCGTGTGATACAAGTCAAAGCGGATCCCGAGCTGAAGCGACTCCGTGCGGAGCTAGAAGTGGCACGGGAACGTGCAAAAAAGTACGAAACGCAATGTCGGAGCTTGGATTCGAAGCTACAAGCATGCTACAGTCACATGAATAATGCAGGAGCGACGTCAGATCACGGACGAGGTCCTTCGACGAGTCAAAATCCGCCGCGACTCATTCATGCAACGCCGTTATTGCGACAACAACCACCGGTGCCGTTACAGCAGCAGCAGCAACAACACGCCCTGAGAGCTGTGACGGCAATTCCGTCGGCATTGCAACTGAGTGTACCGACGACGTCACGCGCTGCCCTTACGAGCATCCTCCCATCGTCATTCCTGACCCAGGAATTTCATCAAATTGGGCGATACGAGTTTCCACGCGACTTCTTCGACCAGCGAACAATTAACCAGATGTAAAAACAGCAGTCGGAGTGAAAAATTTTTTGAGAATGAAACGAAACAGAAATACTAAGAAATAGAAATACCTCTTTTTAAGCGAAACATTTTGTGTTGAATTTCAACGTCATATATTACTACTAAACAAAAAATTAAAGAAAAACGTCTAGAACCGTAAGACAACAAAAAAAATCACTTTTGTACAAAAAATACAAAGTAACGTATATATTAAAGATAATAATAAATAAAATAAATAATAACCAAAATTAATGCAGTTCTTCTTCGCATGCATACCGTAAAAAAAGTAAGACGTAACTCCGAAATGCGTTCCTTTTGAAATTCACACACAAAAATCATTATCCCCCAAAAACGAACAACGAAAGGAAATACCTTCTACGCAACAGCACAGAGATAATCAACCCAAACGCAGAACGATGGTGAAATAAAAAAAATCAAAATGGGTCCCAACGATACCCAATTCTTCGTCTTTTTTTTTGTCATCATCATGCGAGCGAGCCAGCAGCGAACACAGAACATGTTTTGTTAGAAAATACTCCATTTATACATAATTCACACACAGACACGCATGTACCTCCATGCGTCGCACGGATGGTTTATTTACACGTGCTGCCTTATGTACATCTCGCCTTCTCGCTTCGTTCAATGGAAAATTCACGTGCCCTCTCGCTCATCTCGAATAATCAGCTGTGCCATCAGCGTCGTGCCTCTGTCGTAGTGCTTCTTATGTACTTTGCTGCAATTCCTCGGTTGTAGGTACAGAAAATTGTCCTTATAATAAAAGAGGATTATGAATAAAAAGGAACCTTTCTTCATACAAAGAGGTAAAAAAAATTTAAGACTGTGTTGGTGCCAAATATGCAACTTTTATGAGATTTCTAAAAAAAAAATGTAAATAATAAACAATTGTTGGCTACCTTTCTCTCGAGAATATTTTTAGAACTTGATTTCTTAGAAGAAAAAAAAATTAAATTGTCGCAAATGATGAAATTCACAGTGGATTGTGTAAAAGTAAAGTAAAAGGTAGTAGCGCTAATGATGCATTATCAATGTTTGAATTTCATCGCATGATGTCGATGTTGGATTGTATTAAAATATTTCTTATCTAATCAAAAGTCGTTCTTTGCGAAGTTTGTTGATTTTAAATAAAAAAAATTTTGTTGATTTTTTGATAAAAAAAAATGTGTTGAAATTGATGGAAAAAGGAGTTATTTACAATGAATCAATTTGTTTAATTTCGGTCTTCATGCTACTTTTTCAAGTTTTGAGTAAAATTTCATGTCTTCGGTCTGAAAATTTCAAAAAGTTGCTCTTCTGATGATGTGATATGTTTAATTTTCTTCTTTTCACTTCGATTTCGACAAGTTCTTGTTCATATTTTTCATATTATTAATCACGATAGATTTAAAATTGACGCAGTTTGTAATATTTACTCCTAAAAATAAAAAAAAAATATTTTTGACAATTTTTTTTAGGTTTTTAGGATTGTTTTCTTAAGTAAAAGCTCCTAAAAATACAAATTTAAAAAAAAAAATTAATATGAAATTTTTTGATTAAAATTTTGAAAAAAAAACAAATTGAAAAAAATTGACAAAGTCATTGAGTAAAAATTTTACAAAAAAAAAAAAAAAAAAATTATTTTTTTTTAAAAATTAATTAAAAATATTAATTAATTTTAAGGCGAATAAATTTAATAAATTCATTTTTTGTCCCATGATTTTTCCAAATTTTTGAGGGGAAATAATAAAAATTAAATATTTTTGAATTTTTTTTGACAATTTTTTAACGTTTTTAAAAAAAATGATTCTTAACAATTTACTTTTTATTAAATTATTTTCAAAACAACAGTAAAGATTTTTCAAACAAAATTTCTATAAAAATTTTAAAAAAAAAAAATTTTTTGGTCAAACCAAAATTTTTTGAAAGCTAAATTTTTTGCAAATTTTTTTGATTTTTGTATGATTTTATCGTTCAAATTTTTCAATAAAATTTAAAAAAAAATGTCAAAAATATTTAATTTTTTAATTTAATTTTTATTTTTTCCCCTGAATTTTTTTGACAAAATAGGAAGGGGGGTGACAAAAAATTGATATATTAAATTTATTCGCCTAATATTAAAAAATATTATATTTTTTAAGCAAATTTTTCGAATCACATCCTTATAATTATTCTAAGAAAATTTGAAAAAAAAAATTATTTTTTTTTAATTAATTAACTTTTGGCCAAATTTTTGAAAAATAATTAAAGAATTGAATTATGAGGAATTTTTTTTTAAACTTGCAAATTTTATAAAAAAAAAGTAATATCTTTCATCAGTTTAATTTACTTTTCTAAAAGATTTTTTTTAAACTTCAAAATTTTTCAATGCGAAGCTTATAAAATCATTAAAAAATAAAAATATTTAAAAAATCAAGATTAATTTTCATTTTTTTTTTATATTTTTAAAAAATTTTCTAATAAAGACTTATAAAAAATGAAGAAAAATTGACCTGATTCCATAAAATACGAGTTAAAGTTCAATAAAATCAGATCCTTTTCACAAAAAATTTAATTTAAAACAATAACTCAGCATGTTTTATGACAAAAATAATTTCATTTTCATTGTAAAATCCATCAACAAAGCAACTTTCAATTGTTCAAACACCATAAAACCAAGTACCATACCTACTTTTACAACAAAAACGTAAAAAAAGAACCTTGAAACAGCTTGAATAGCACTGATCTCTCTATTTAACATAATCCAGACGGACACACACACATCCACACAAGTGATTTTCTATTCAATTCAAAGAATGAATTGCATATGTAACACAATTCTGCTGAAAAAAGGGGGATATAATACCGTTTCTCGGTACAGCAAGTACGACGAAACGGAGAAAAATGAACTTTACTCTCGTTTCTACGCTATTTACAACTACGCATGTCGACCTGCACGGAAGGTAAATAGGAATCAAGTGCAACGTGACATAAGCATGACACAACAGATGCAACATAATATCGACTGTTGTAGTACTTTGAACATCTGAACTCACCTTTAACATTGCATGGAGGTTGTTTCGTTGCGTTATGTACAGCAAATTCGATGCGGAAATCCAAATTGTGATGACTACACAGGAAAAATCCATCCAAGAAAGGTCAGTTGTGATGCTTTTGGAGAGGATACATGAGAAAATTATCAGGAAAAACTGCTTTAAAATCGCTTTTGGACTGGATTTGAACTCAATATGAGTCACGTGACCAAAAATAACGGCAATAATTTTCAAGGTGATCTACAAAAAATTATTTTGAGACGAATTTTCAATGAAAAAACTAAAAATTACCGTAAATGCTGCAAAAGTTGAGACCAAAATAGAGCTCATGTCATATTTAACGGTATTAGCTGTTAGTAGAGAGCGCATTTCCTGACTTGCTGAAGCATATTTGAGAGCTGCTGTCATAAAAGGTACCGGATTTTTCGTTGTCAGGTATTCGTTGTGAGCATTTCTTGCTTCGTTCAGTTGAAAAAAGAATTCTAAAAGAGAAATTTTATTATTTTAGGTTCAAATTTTCACATAAAATTGAATTTTTTACCTCTATTCGTTGTAATTTCGTATCCAAATTGGCTGGAAATCTTCTCCAAAAGCCGTTGTGATGTTTGATTCAACACTAAAAGCTTCTCTTCGTCACTCAAATGACTCAAAAGTTCGGGAATCACAGCTCCGTTGCTTGTTTCCGGGATATTTAACCCTAATAATACTGCCGCAGTCGTTGCTAAGTCCGTTTGATCGTAATTTTCTGTTACTTTATCGCAATTTACGCCTAAAACGATTAACGGAACTTGAATTTCGTCTTGAGAACTTCCTCCATGGCCTCCAGCGTCTCTCATTCCGTGGTCTCCGGTAATAAAAATTACATTTTCTGAATAATCTTTGATAAAATTTTCATAAATTTCGTTAACAATGCCGTCCATTTCTCGTAATTTCGCGTCAATTGTCGGATTTAGCGCTCCAAGTACGTGTCCAATGTGATCTAAGCCGAGATAATGCAAAATCATGAGATCCCAATCGGAAGTATTCAGTTCCTTATGAATTGCGAGTGAAATGTTATTATCTCCTCCGTAAAAGTCGTTTACGAAAAATGAGTCAACGTTCTCGCCTTTTCTCGTGAAGAAGTTTTTCGCAGGAAACATCTTTGTCCACACATTATCTCCGTAAAAAACGATACTTTTGTTGTTTTTCTTCATTTGATGCACTAAAAAATTAAAAATTTAATGAAAATTTCTTTAAAAAATCGATTTTGACAACTTACATAAATTATCACTCGTCATCGCTTGTCCATTATTCAAGTTCAGCACGACGTCAATGAAGCTCGGAACACTTCCCGACACAATTGTCTTGATTTTTGGCATCGTAACTGTTGGCGGATGTACTTTAAGCTTCACTAAACAGGCATTTTCCTCGTTGACGAGTCGTTTGGTGAAGGGCATTTGCTCGACAAAGTCATATCGCAAGGCATCGATGATCATTAAAATCGAACGCTCGAAATGGGGAATGTCTTGCAACTCGTTAAAGCCTTCGGAAGTGTTCTGGTCAAGTCCTGATGAGAAGTTGATCGGGAAAAATGCACGAAAAAACTGAAGACAAACGAAGATGAACAAGAAATATGACCAAAGTAAGTAGCCCGTTGCTTCAATTTTCATTTTTCATCACTTTTAGTTTTAATTTTTCGGAGTTAAACATGAAAATTTGTTAAATTTTTCATTCCAGCCGGCTTTTTGTTTTGTTTTTCTATTGAAACAGCTGATTTTGTGAATTCCTGTAAGGAGCCGTTAATCAATTTCATTCGTCTCATTGTCAAATTGAATTAGCGTGAAAGGAAATTGAGTTATCAAATTCATTCGTCTCACAAAATTGGTTGAATTAGCATAAAAGGCAATTTTTTAAGGTGACAATGACTTGACAAAATTAAAGGAGCAAGGATAAATTGATCCTGAATTAAATTTAATTAATTTTGAAGGATGAAATCTGTTCCTGAGGCCTTATACTTCAAGAGTTCAGTGAATTGTAGAAGCGATTTCATCAAAAAATGTCCGGATTTCATCAAAAAAGCTTCAAATTTATTCCAATTATTCCAAACCAAGCAAAAAATTTAACAAATTCATGATTTTTGGGGGTCCTACATCATTAATTCACAAAAATTTTAAGACTCTAATTGTCAAAAAATTAAAAAATCTTCAAAATTGACCTTAAAACGTTCAAAAATGTTATTCAAACGAAAAATACCTTAACAAAAGTATCATACATGTATCATATAGTCCCCATTTAATGACTTTCTCGTCTGGGCCCCGTAAAATCTGAATCAGCACACAGCAAATTCATTTTTCGACTGGTTCGCCCGTTGAATCTCCTTCATTCTAAATAAAATAGTTGAACGGTGTGCATCAAGTGCATAGTGATTCAAGGTATTTATTTATTTAAAAATTTAATTCAGGGAAAATTCTTGCTAATTTTTCCCCATTTTATTTATTTTGTGCAAAAAATGTGTGAAAAAGTGCTCGAAAAAATACAAAAAGTGTCAAAAAAAAATTAAATTTTATATGGGCGGCAATTTTTCCGGACTCCTGCGAGCAAAGCTTTAATCCAAAAATCTGTGTGAAATTCGTCAAATCCGCAAAAAGTGCCGAAATAATTGCATCCAGTAACGTTTTTGTGACAGTTTGAGTGCAAGAAACGCGGAAATTTCATTGAAAAAAGCGACAAAAATGTCAAAAATATGGTGGATGAAAAATTTCTGCAAAGCGTCGTCTGATTCTTTGTGTTGCCGTAGCGCAACGTACTCGGTGTGGCAAAGAAGAATTGCGCTCGTACGCAAAAGTGGCGAAGAGCATAGAGGACGAGAAGAAGAAGGGAAGGAAAAAAGGCAGCAAAAAAAAAAAAACTGAACGGAGTTGCTGCTCTTCTACAACCATATGGCTTCAATCTTTCCTCTTGTATGCTCTTCTGAACGCATCGCAGAAAGAAAAAAAATTTATTAATTTATGTGAGTGTTGCTAGGCCAGTGTCCCGCAACAAACACACGCCAATATTATGCGAAATAATTAAAAAAATGGAAAATTTACGTTAAAATCAGCTCGCTCGCGTTAAATGTGTTGTTTATGTTATTAAAGTATTATTTATTACAACAATACGAGATTAATAAGAGGAACGCATGTTTGCAATCATTAAACGCCCGAAGAAAATCTTCTCTCTTCCATGAATGAAGAAAAAAAAAATCGACAACGATCCATATGGATGGAAAGTGTTTACGTTAAGCGGAAGAATTTTCTCGAGAATTTTAATGATTTGAGAAGAAATTTACACGATGACGTGAATTTTTTGTCAAAAAAAGTTCTGGATTTGAAAGTTTTTTTGAAATTTAATTTTTAAATTTGGATTTTTTGAAGGATTACGAACAATTTTTCAATGTCGAAAGATAAGAATTCTATTTAAATTATTTTTTTTATTGTAGAAAAATGAGTCAAAATTGAACTTTTTGAATATTTTTCTTCAATTTTTTAAAATTTTTTTCAATTTTTAAAAAAAAATTTCAAATTTTTTTTCGGCTAAATTTTGATTTTTTAAGCCAAATTTCGACTTTATTTTATAATTATTTGAAATTTTTAAGCCTAATTGAAGATTTAAAAAAAAAATATTTTAACAATTTTTTGAAGAAATTCCAAAAATTTTAGACTTTTTGATTCAGAAAAACTCTAAAAAAGGTCCTTGAAACACTTAAAAGTTCCTCTTCGTGTCAAGAAATTTTTTCAAAAAATTTTTTTTTGCAATAAAAATTTTAATTAAATTTAAACTTGGTTCAAAAATTGATAAATCTGAACTTTTTCGTTAAAAATTTGATAGAAAACGAACTTTTTTGTTTTAAATTTTATAAAAAAGTGACTTCTATTATTAAAAATAGGCAAAAATTTATAAAATATAGCTTTGAAAAGTAAAAATTTTAATATTATGAGCTCATTAAAAGCCATTCAAGTCATCAAAACGACCAAATTTAATCAACTTTCGCTTCCAGAAACCTCCATACACGCCAAAAATATTAATTTTTAAACAAATTAAATCATAAAACCTAAAAATCAATCAAAAAATCTTTTCCCAAAGGTCAAGGAACCTTTGCACTGTTCAACTTCTGTCACTTCGATGACTCACAACTGTTCGTCGTCACCCCTTTAACTCCATAAAAAATTCATAAATTTCTGTAATCGTTTTAAAAACAATAAAAAAATTAATAAACGAACAAAAAAAATGTCTCAAGCAATAAAATTAATTACCAACATTTCACGGAAAGGGAGTCGTCTTCGTCGTCGTCATCGTCATCGTACAATCAAGTCGTCATTAACTTCGATCTGAGTCAATGCGTTTGCTCGATATTTTTTTCTCTAAGCAAGTAACAAGTAGAGAGCAACAAAAAACTGAAATACACACAAAAAATATAAATAAATAAAATAATAAGAGAAAATGATGGTCATTATGTTTGGTTGGTTGATCACACATCACATCAATTTGTACTTTACGTTCTTTTCTTCAATTTCACATCAATGGGCCGCGCGCGCGTTTTTTCAATAGCAGCGCTCAAGCAAATGAAATTCCAATATTGTTGCTTGCTAATAAATCAATCAATCAAAAAAATTTGTTAATAATGGGAAATTGTTCGTAATTGTGTCTGTAGCTGGCATAATGCTGGTACTTGTACTAATTTGTCTCGAAATTAGGGGGAAAGTGACTTTTTTTTCGTTAATTTAGAGGTCAAATTATTAAAAATTCCTTTTGAGACCTCACAAATTCTCGTCGGGGATCATTTTTCACAATTTTTTGCCTACAAGTCGATCAAATTACGACACGGCAAGGAAAAAAATGATCTTTATGATTTGTTTATTTTTAATTTTTTTGTCGTCACTCACTTGCGCGACACTTGTTTGTTTGTCCGTTCCGAATGTTTTGTGCTTTCATAAGTAAATAATTTGTTTAACGATCGCGTCAAGATAAGAATGTGCAGTGTTAACAAAAAAAATAAAGCATGAATAAATGGAATAGTCGAGAAAGTGGTTCATAGAGATAACGAAAAATATGCGTAATTGGTAGCAAAGTCAAGGTTTTTGATGACTTTGAAAATTTTTTTGTTCAGGATTTAATATGGAAATTTAAATTTTTGAGGAAATTAGGAATTAAAGGAGTAAAAATTGTTTAATGACTTCATTTTTGTTAGAAAAATATTTTAAATTGAACCACAAAATTAAAAATTTTAATTTTTCAAACCAAATTTTTATCGAAAAAGTCACTTCTGATGGATTTTTTACATAAAAAAATTTAAATTTTTAATTTTTTCCGATTTTCAATCAAAAAAATATCTTTTGAGCTTCATTAAATGATGAAAATTTGGTCAATTTAATTAATTTTCACTAAAAATATTTCAAAAATGTAACAAAAATCAAAAGATTTTGAAATTTTTAGATACATTGAAATCAATTAAGATGAATTTTTGCTCAGAAAATCAATTTAAAAGTCAAATTTTTAAAATATTTTTCATTAATTTGTGAATTTTAGTCTAAAAATTGTCTTTTAGCATCAAAAAATAGCTAAATCTTGTTAAAAATTGACAAAAATTCATTAAAATTAATTTAAAAAAAAAAATTTTAAAGCCAAATTCAGGTCAGTTTACTTAATTTTAACTCAAAATTGTAGCAAAAATTAAAAAAATTTTAAATCTTAAGACAAGTTACAGTCAATTAAGAAGACTTTTTGCTCAGAAAATTCGTTTAAAAGTCAAGTTTTAACTAAATTTGTAATTTTTAATCTAAAAATTGTCTTCTAACATCAAAAATTAATTAAATTTTGTCAAAATTTGTCAAAAATTCATTAAAATTTGAAAAATTTAAAATTTTAAAGTCAAATTTAAAGCTCCAAGGTCACGAAAATTTCACTCTTAAATAATTTTTTCACTAAAAATCAATTTTTTAAGACATTTTGTCTCCAAACCTTCAAACATTTGTCAAATTCTTGTCCAACAAAAAACCATCTTCCATCAAAACAACCTTCTCACATTACAAAAAAGTGACCCAAAAAACTTTTGTTCTTTTGTTCGGTATCAAATAACAAAAACCTGTCAAAAAATATTTCAAATATTGGACATTTAAATCCATGTCAAGCATTTGTAACGTAATTCCTTACATGTCATGGCACCGAAAAAAAATTCTCGAAACCGAAAGTTGAGCAATCCAGTTCTAATTTGTCGTTCGCAGCACTTTTGACTCGAGGAAATCGACCGTATGACAAATTATTTGATGAATCACCCGCAACAATAATTGATCCAAAGTTGATTCATAGACATTGTGGCTTGACTTCTGCGTAAATAGACTTCATTACCCACATTTTTTATCATCTTTCAAAGAAAAGAAGGCAATAAAACGCTTTTTTGATAAGATTTTGCAATGACATTGTAGGAGATGACGCTTTTTTGCTAATTTTCTGCCGTTTTAGGGTTTCATATCCGTTTTTTCGGCAATTCCGGTCAACTGAGACTAATCCAAAAGTTGTTTGGCTTCTGAAATTTCGCGAAATTAAAAATTAAATGATCAAAAGTGAAAAAAATCAATGAATTACCCACATATTTATCGTTACCGGGCCCATCTGTGTTTGCTCTTTCATCGAAATGCCGGGTAATTTGAGTCATATAAACAACATAAAATAAATGACGTGCCGTAGATATGCCGGGTATCAAATTTTTTTTAACGACGACGCGAGTAAAAAGAATGCATTTGTTTATTTTTGAGCAAATGCCTTCCTTTTTCCAGTGAAAACAAGCGTTGAAATTCGGTAATTTGATGCGTTATCGATTTTTATGTGTTCGCTGCTCTTGATTTTTCGGCCGAACTTGACAACGACAACCGTTATTAAGTTATTAAGGAGACGCTGAAACGGAGGGTTGGGCAGTAATTATATGGCGGACCCGGTTTTTTTCGGAAATTATGTCAATTTAAGAGCTGCGATGTGAGAAAAAACCGAGTTTGACGTGCGGAAATTGTGTTGGCAGTTGAAAAAACAATTAAAACTTTTGTTTTTTGTCTGCGTTCAAAGGAATCTGTTGTGGTTTCGTCTATAATCACTTAATCTAGCCGGTATCGTGTGTGTGAAAGAAGGAGAACGAGAACAGTGCTCGCAGCAAATTCCAGACAAACGCTAATAATTCACTACAAAATAATAAATTAACTCATTTAAATCACGATTAAGAGATGTTTGTTCATTTACTTGCCTCTGCTGCGTTAAAAAATGTTGCATTGCTCTGTTTTTCATACAAAAAGAGGCCATTAGAATGTGTGGGATGCGAGAAAAATGCATTTAATGCTCAACTTGAGCGCATTTTTCACATTTTCTGTCGGAAATTGCAGTTTTTTGCTCGAAGAAACTTTTTGACAGCCGATGCCATTGTTCGTACAATGCCCACAATTGACGATGAAAACGAAAAAGTGCAAGTAATCATCCAGCAAGTTCCTCCAAAGTACTAAAAATAAAAAAAAGAAAGATACAATAAATAAAGATTACAATTGTTCGTAGTTGATGGTGTGAGATGATGAGGAAAAAATTGCATAAAAGGGGCTTCCTACGACGCTCGATTTGCCACATAAAAAAAAATGAATAAAGAATAACAAAAATTACATATCAAGGTTGTTTGATATGAATTTGAATAAAAAAAAGAAGAAAAAAAATTGAAGAAAGAAGAAGAAGTGGATTAAGCGAGCAGCAGCGAATAAAGGCAATCAATGCAATTCAGTGCAGCTCGTTGTTGTCTGAATGGGATGTTTTATCTTCTTTTCTTGTATCTTGTCAGTGTCAGTAGTCAGTAGCTGATTGTGTTAATGATAAATCTCTTTTTAAATCTGTTCTCGGCTTGAGAGGCAAGATTTTGAGCTTAAAGCGCAAAAAGTCCCCGAATTATCGAGAATTATCATCAGAGAAGTGAGTTTTTAATCGCTTGGAACAAAGGAATTGTTGAGTATAAGTGAATCACAAAGTCGTTACGAATGCATGAGGAATTCTGATTGTCTGATAAAGTGGCACTGTGCGACATTTTAATTATTTTGAAGGTCTTAATTTTTAATATTTTAATTTTTTTTACAATTTTAATTTTTTCATAAGAAAGTCTTTAGAAAAAATTTTTTTAAAGAATTTTTTTTTAAATTATGATTTTTTTAAATTTATTTTGACTTTGAATTCGTGAATTTAATTTTTTATTTGTTTAAAATTAATAAATTATTTTAATTGGAAAAAATTTTTATTAAAAATCGTCTCAAAAAGTTATAAAATTTTTAATTTAAAGTCGTACATTTGATATTTTTCAATCCAAATTTATAGAAAATAATAAAACAATAAATAAATTTTATCATTTTTCTTCAAGCACAAGAACAAGAAATTAAATTTTTTTTCAACAAATTTTTAATTTTTTTAAAAAATTATATTTTTAAAAAATTTTTTAAATGTTTAAAATTGACAATTTTTGAAATATTTTCGCTTTTGAGCAAATTTTATTTTTTTTTCATTTTTCTTCAAACAAAAAAAAATAGTTTTAAATTTAAAAAAAAATAAACATTAAAAATT
Source organism: Culicoides brevitarsis (assembly GCF_036172545.1). Classification (NCBI taxonomy): domain Eukaryota; kingdom Metazoa; phylum Arthropoda; class Insecta; order Diptera; family Ceratopogonidae; genus Culicoides; species Culicoides brevitarsis. The sequence goes on along the minus strand of NC_087086.1, from coordinate 31,936,786 downwards.
AAGACATTAAAATAATTAAATAAAATAAAAAAATTAAAACTTATAATTTTTGTTTTTTTTCGTGTATCAAGGCAAATATAATTTTTTTTATTGCAAAAAAAAACAATTTGTACTTAAAAATTTTAAATTAATGACTTAAAAAACAATTTTTGAAATTAAATAAATTTTTAAAATATTTTAAGAAATTATTTAAAATACTCAAAATCTACATTTTTAAAAAATTTCTCGCTTTTTGAGCAACTTTTATTATTTTTTTAATTACAAAAAAAATTAAATTGTACCCAAAAAGGTTGAATTAATGACTTAAAAAAATTTTTTAAAATTGAAAAATTAAAAATAAAATTATTTAAAAATATTAAAGTTTACATTTTTGAAAATTTTTCTCTTTTCAAAGAAAATTTTATTATTTTAATTTAAAAATTTTAAATTAATAATGTGAAAATTTATCTCAAATTTTAATATTTTTTTTTAATTTTTGACACTTTCTTATCACTTTATCACAAAAAATAATTAAAATTGTGTCGCACAGTGCCATGAATCAACCAAATAAGCAAGTGAAGCGACGCAAATCATCTAAAATTAAATGAATAATAAATAAATCGTAAATAAATTATGATGTATTAAAGCAATTTGTATTTCGTATTGCGAGCAGACTGTCTTGTTTTACTTTATTAATCATCCACTTTAATATCAATTTCTAAGTTTTTTATTGTATGACTCCCTCCTCAAGTATAGTCATCATGTCTCTTATCACTGGAATGAGTGATTTGTCTTGACATTCGTTTCCTATTGAAATTTCGAGATAATTCCGGAGGAACAAAAATTTCTTGTTTATTTATTTTCTATTTTTTTTTCATTTTTGAACGAAAATAGATTGTTTTGTTGTGCATAATCAGCAAGTAATTGAGACAGGTCTTGACTTCTGACTTGTTTTTTTCTGTTGTGTGCGTTTATTTAATCACGTATCGACAAATATTTGATGAAATTTTTTTCTTTTTTTTTTCATTGCAGAATTCTATCTATCGTCTCTCAATAATTTGAAACGTGCGTGCTTACGTGAAGTCAAAAAAAAAAAATTCGTGTGAACTTTTTAATTAAAAAAATAAAAACAACAAAAAATTAAGAAAAATGCCTGAAACAAAGGAAGAAGTTGCCCCCGAAGCTGTCGCCGAAAAGACCCCAACGGAAGAAGTCGCTGCTGCCACAAATGGCGCCGACACAAATGGTCATGGCGATGAAGCAGCTGCCGCCACAAATGGCGACAGTAGCGAAAAAAGCGACGACAAGAAGGAGGAAAAGAAGGAAGATCCGCCAAAGGAAATGCGCGCCATTGTTCTCACGGGATTCGGTGGCTTCAAGGGTGTTAAAATCTTGAAGAAGCCCGAACCGACTCCCGCTGCCGGCGAAGTCTTGATCCGCGTTCGTGCATGGTGAGTACAAAAAAAAATTTTTTTTTTAAATGAAGCAACGAAGATTTTTGTCTTTATTCGTTAATGAAATGTCTAGACTTTGAAAATTTATTTTTTTTTTGCGATTTTTTTTTCGTCGAACATAAATTTTTGATTTGAAAAGCCTCAAATCCCGCACAAATTGTTGTAACTCTTTTGAAAATTCCGACACGTCGTGAAATGTCGCACATTCCGGAATTGTTTCCCCTCAGTCATCCTCATCGTCACACAAGTAAATGCCTTTTAAACGACTCCTATTAAAACATGAATCATATCGTTCAGACATGAACTCTCCTATCTCTTGGCGTGTTGTAATTTTATTTGGCATCGTCGTCATCGACGATCATCGAGAAAAAAAAATTCAGACTATAAATCGAAAAAAAAGAGGAAAAACGGAAAAATTTTTTCAGACACACACGACGACGACGATGGTTGAGAAAGAGGAGAGAGAGAACAAAGCACACGACTTCTCTTTGTTTGTGCACAAGTGGCATTAATGCGATGACTTATGTGAATTGCTTGCTCGAAGGGAGATGGAGGGATTTGGATTTGAACAAGAATTAAATACGAAAAAAAAAGGAAGAAAATCAATTTTGTACAGACAGAGCAACAGGTTATAAAAATGCCACATAGCGATAACACGCGCGTTATTGTATAGTGGGCAAGCCATTAAAGCGGTTATTATTTCACCATCCTCCATCGCAGTTTAACGAGAACAAAATTAAAGGAGAGAATTGGCGTGTAATTGACCCGAATTTGTGGTTATTAGACGTAATGAATTGATTAAAGGCGGAGGATGGCGATTGATATTGTACTTTTTTGTGTGATAATGAGACGTAAAATTCGTATTTGTTTCAAGAAGATGATTTGGAGAAAAAACTGACAAGTTTTGACAAGAAACTGAGAAGTTAGCTCTTTAAATTTAATTAGCTCTAAGGAGCTGAAGTTAGGTTTTTATGACAAAATAACTGATTTCTTAATGAAATGTGATCAGTTTGAGTTAAAATAATTTTTAATGTTCAAGAAATTGAGTTTTGAGAGTTTTTCTGAAAATTAGCTCTATCATTTCTAAAAGCTGAAAGAGCTAACTTTCTTAATTTATATAAAAAAATATTTTTTCTTTCAATATTTATTTTATTTTTAATGAAAAGAACTTTTTCTAAGAGTTCTAATATTTCAGTTTTTTAAATTTAGGCCTTTCAGCTCTTTTGAAATTTTTAAAAACTAAGGGCTAACTTTCTTAGTTTTTATTAAAAATTTATTTTTTCTTTTAATAATCTCTTAAATTTTACTAAAAAGCCTTTTCTTATCGTTTTAAACTCTCATTTTGTAAATTTAGGCCTTTCAGCTCTTGTGAAAAAATTTTTTAAAGAGCTAACTTTTTTAGTTTTTAATGGAAAAATATTTTTTCTTTCAATAATCTCTTAAAATGATCTAAAAAAGCTTTTCTAAGCTTCTTAAACTCTTCAGTTTTTAAATTAAGGTCATTTAGCTCTTTAAAAATAAAAATCTAAAAAGAGCTAACTTTCTTAGTTTTTATCAAAAATCTAATTTTATCGTTCAGTTTTGTTCAAAAGTGAAAAATTAAACTTATTCTGATCCTTTCAGACTCTTAATTGATCAATTTAGGGCTTTTAGCTCCATATTTTTTATTTCATTCAAGAGCTGAAATTAAAAATTTTTAACAAAAATATTTTTTTTTATAAAATTTTGTAATTCATTTGTCATATGACCTCAAATTATGGCAAAATTTCCCCCTAAAGAATGATAAAAATTCAAATCCCTCATCACACAAAGTCATTTCGCACTTTTTTTGCCGCATAATTTCCCAATATTGACTCAACAATAGTCATCATCATTGACATCATCGTCCCATTCCATTCCAATTCCTCCATCGTTCTACATATTTTTTTTTTTGTGCGGAATAAATTAAATAGACAACAGAAAGTGGCACAGAAAATATCGACTAACCATCGGGACAAAAAAAAAAAAACAAGAAAATTCGAAAAATATCACGTCTCACGTATCCTTCCTCATCATCATCAACAACATCTCTCGCTCGTTCTACGTGTTAAACTGTGTGTTGTGCGTAAATATCGATCGAATTTAAAGCAGAGTGAGAGAGAACTTTAGGCGTGAACGTTGTAGCCAGCAATGTAAACACATGCAGTTGGTGTCTATCCCAGTAGCTAAACTAGATACAGAGCAAATGATTATTATTATTATTTGAATACAACATGCGGGAAAACACGATACGACGACGCACAAATGTCGGAAAAGGGATCCGGAGGAAGGCAAAGGGAGCGCGCAACATGATGTTATTACCTTATGCTACATGCATCGTACATCGATTTGGGAAAATTTCTCGACTCACAGTTTTAATCGGAGTTTTGTAACAATTTTCGGTGAGTCATGCGAAACTGTTCCCCATAATAATGTCGAAACATGAAAAAAATCGAATACAAATAAAAATTGACGGCAGTTTGGCGCGCTAGAATTTTACCTCACGTGAATAGATTTCAACAAGTTTTTTTTTTTTATTCATTTATGATGATTATTGCTTCATGCGGGGGATTTTTTTTATTAGACAAGAACATGAATAATTGATGTCTAATCCCATTTTTATTGAAAAAATAATTTTTTCCCCTTTTTTCGTATTTTAGGGTTTAATTTTTATTTCTTTGGAAAAAACACAAAAATTCATTTTCAATCGTTTTGTGGGTCGACGCAATGCGTGTTTGCATGTAATATTTAACTTAACTCAAAAATATCGATCTGCCGCCGCCATAGGAGGACGTTGTCTGGATATTTTAACATAACAAAAGGCAAACAATTTACGGAATTGACATTTTGATGTCACAGAGGTCAATAAAAATGCTATTAATCACAATGATGGACAAAAAGCGTTTACTTTTGGGACATTCGTGGGGTGATCCTTTGACATTTTTCGACGGGTAACAAAGTTTGTTTGTTCAGGATTTTTGCATATTTCGATGAAAAATGAAGTAATAACAGCATGGGAGGGACCAAAGTGCGGATTAAGTCACGATTTGACATTAATGTCCCTTGAAATTTATTTGTTTAATGGCGATTTTTAACGTTAAAAATTTTTTTTGTTCTGTAAATTATGAAATTTCATAAAAAAATTTAAAATTTTTAAACAAGAATTAAAAATGGTCAAATCTCAGTCAAAAACCTTGAAAAAAAAATTCTTGAAAATTATTAAATTGATAAATTTCGTAAGAAAATGAACAAATTTTAAAAGAATCTAGATAATTTTTTTAAAAATTGCTAAAAAAATTTTAAAAAATTTAAAAAAATTTTTTTTTGACCAAAATTTTGTAAATTTAATAAAAATATTTTAAGATTTTTGTCAAAAATTTTAAGGTTTTAATTTAATTTTTTAATTAAATTTTTAATTAAATTTAATTAAATTTAAATAAATTTTTAATTTAATTTAATTAAATTTTAAATAAATTATAAATTAATTAATTTAATTTAATTAAATTTTAAATAATTTAAGTTTTTGTTAAAAATCATAAAAAAATCTTTAAGAAAAATTAAAAATTTTAATTCTAATTCAAAAATTGATAAAATCCGAAGAAAAATGTTCAAAAATACCTAAAAACTATTTTTCAAAGCCAAAAATGAATTAAATTTCGTATTCCTCTCACACCGTTTCACCCGACACGTCATTCCTTTGTCTTTTCTACATTTTCGTTAGTTAAGAGGATCTTCACTAAAGCAATTTTCCTTCCTAAGGAAGATAAATTAACGCATTTTATCCTTCATTAAACACTCGCAACACCACATCCACATGCTCGGGTACGACAAAAATCAACAAGAAAAGTGAGAAACGAAAGGAAAGCATGACTTTTTTCATGTGTGAAGCAAAAATTCCGGATGGTACATAATAAGGATTCCTTTTTTTTGCTGCTTTTTGCCTCATTTTTACTTGTTTTTTTTATGGCAACGGCAAAAGTTATGTCGTGTGTCTCTCGTTAAATTTTATGACTGTTAGTGGAACGAAGATGAAAGATGTTCAAGAATTTTCTCTCGGTTGTTGCTCGGGAGCAGCAAAAATATGAGGCAAAAAAAGGAAATGTTTTTAAGAATGTTAAATTATACCGAACATTCGCATAAAAGTAAATTATTTATCTGAATTTTTTTTGAAAATTTTTTAGGAAACCGAGAAATTTAGCCGAAAAATTCGATTCATGCAAGTTTGTCGCAGATTTGTTGCAAAAATTTACGAGAACCAGACACGGGAACATCTTTTATGACGCCTCGTTTTATGACTTTTTTGCAAAGACACCCTTTTGTCGTCATTAACGAGCGGAAAGTGACTCACGTCACAACATCTCGTCAATGAAGCTCTTTTGTTTCGAACGATTTTCAAATGGAAAGTCATTGAACTTCCGTCTTCTTGTCGTTTTCTCACCACGTTCCGCAAAAAAAAACTTTTTGCTATGCTTGGCACAGAAAAAAAAATAAGAACAAAACTTTTAATATTAGGTTCATATTCATTCATTGTTCGTTCGTTCGTCGCTGCAATAATACGAAATTCTGCTAGAATTCGATGTAGAACAAAAAAATAATATAAAAACTGTCCGTAACAGAAAAATATTTTTTTTTTTCTAAGAGAAGAAATTCAGAAAAGAAAGAGGAAACCCATCAAGCAACCAACAATTGACTGCACAATACAACAACAAAACTATTATCATTTTTCCTCGATTTTTTTTTTCATTTCATTTCTCTCTCTCTGTTCTAAGGACTTGAGTGAGTTCTAAAACTTGAGCGAACGAAAAATGTCTGTGAAAGTTTTCCTTTTGCACTCGTTTGTCGAGCAAACAACGAAGAATTTGTATTTATTGCTTCAATTTTCATCTTATTCTTTTTTTCGGTGTGCCTGTCGTTGTTCTGAATTTTCTTATTTAGTACGAAAAAAAATAAACGGTTAGAAAATTATGGGTCTGGCTCGATATTTTTAGTATGCAGTCACGTTCTTGCGTTGCGATTCTTAATTTAGTTGGGATTTTTCAGCGAGATCGAGGCAACAGTTGATAAGGAATATTATTTCATGGGAGTGGTTGAGTAGTTTTATAGGCTGTTTTCGGTATTTTTTAGCTTGAATGACATGCTAGATGACAAATTGCATGTTCTTGAAGCTAAAAATTGATCAGAAATGTGATATTTTTTGAATATTTTGAGGGTTTTAATTAAAAAATTTCGTTAAAGTCATAAATTTAAAAAATTTTTCAATAAAAAAAAGCCTCAAAATATTTAAAGAACTAAATTAAAAATATCAATTTCTGAGCAATTTTTTAGTAAAATTCATTATGCTTGAAGTCCTAAAAAATTTGCAATTAAGAAAAATAAAAAGAAATAAATTAAATAAATAAAATAAATTAAATTAAATAAATAAAATAAATTAAAAAAAAATTAAATCCAGTAAAAATAAAATAAATTATTTTAATAAAAATAAATAAATTAAATTAAAGATTAAAAAAAAATTAAAAATTCATCTCTGAAAAATTTTCAATTTAAAATTTAAAAAAAAAAAATTAAATTAAAATAAAATAAAATTAAAATTTAATAAAAAAATAAATCTATTAAATTAAAGTTTTAATAAAAAAGATCTAAAAACTCATTTTCAATTAAAAAAGTAAAAAAATAAATTAAAAAAAAATAAATAAATAAATTAGGTAATTAAATTAAAAAAATTAAATTATTAATAGAAATAAAAAAAATAAATTAAAAAAATTAAAAAAAAATAAATTATATAAAAATAAATCTATAAAATTAAAAAAAATTTAAAAAAAATAAATAAATAAACTTAAAAATCAAATATTTAAATAAATTCTAAAAAATTTGCAATTAAAAATAAAAAAAATTATTTTTAAATTTTAAAATTCAAAAATTATTAAAAACTCACCTTTTAACGCTGATTCAAATAAATTTTGATCAATTTATTTTTACCATAACTGTCAAAAAATTCAAAATCATTAATTATCTCGTCAAAAAACCGCTCATTACCCGTCAAAATACCTCGTAATCCATAAAAACTCACCGCAAAATGACTGATTCCCTCGCAGAATCCCCAAGCATCTGCTGACACTGCTTTCTCCTTTAATTACCAACGCCCTCTCATGAAACGTGATTCCGTTACAACAAGCCACAAACATCATTAAAGCCTTAATTAATTGACTTGCCGTATAAATAAAATGCTGTAAAAACCATGACCCGACCATGAAATGCATTTCTCGTACTTGTCGAGAGGAAAAGAGTGAATTAGCTGTGCGAAGAGAAGAAGAAAAAAATCGACAATAAATCATGGTTTTTGCTCCGTAATCAATCACTCGTTCACATCATTTCACGGACAAAAATAGCAACATTGGATTATAAGAGTTTGCAAATTGCACCCACACAACTTCCAATTGAATTTATATCCGATCCGATTGCACATTTGATGCTGATGAGGACGATAATACGGCACACAACAATATAATAATGAATCAGAATTACAAAACACCCACTCAGTCACTCGCTCCTCTCTCGTCGTCGTCGTCGCACTTTAATTTATTCGTGTTTGCCATGCATTCGGATTTTTTTTTGCTGCAGAGGGTTGCCAGCGAAGTTATCTGTGTAAAAACAGCAAAATAGACAACGACGGCACATAACAGTTAACAATTATTATTACTATTTCTTTTCATTATTGCTGGTTACAAACATTTTAAAATACATCCAAAGCAATAATAATCCTACATTATTACCCGGTGATGCGTCTCTCCATGCCTCGATTTTTTTTTCTGTGCACTGCGAACAGGACATAAAATGTCTGACTTGCATATTGAAAAGTACAGTTTGCCTTTTTTTTCGCAGACTTTAATGGACACGATTGTCGTAAAAAGTGTTGTTGTCGACAATGTTAGTGTTCTGCCGTTAAATTGTGTTAATGATGTACGGGGAATTGTAATTAAAAGGACGTGCAATGGTTAGTTTTTAGTACCGGGAGTCGTTGGGAAGTGTTTTAATGGCGATTTTGGGAAGGTATTAGCTTCCTATTTGGTCGTAAGAGTGATAGTTTTTGCGTTTTACGGTCGAATTTTGGTTAAAAAATTGAGTTAAATTATTAAATTAAATTTTGTTTTAATTATTTAATTAATTAAATTAAATAGTTAAATAAATTAATTAAAAAAATTAATTTTTAAATTTTTTAAAAATAAATTTCGAAATAAATTAAATTTTAAATTAAATAAAAAAAAAAAATAAAAATAATAAATACCTAAATAAAAAAATAAAAACAAAATTATAAATTAAATTTTTGAATTTTAAATTAAATTAAATTAAATAAATAATAAAACAATTAATTTTAATTAAATTTTTCAATTTATAAAATTTTAAAATTATTTAATAATTAAATTAAATATTTGTTTTGTTTAATTTTATTTGGTTTAATTAATTAATTCAATTTAAACTTTTTAATAAATTTGCTCCAAATTAAATTAAATTAAATTAATTAATTTTTAATTAAATAAAATAAGTTAAATTAAATGAATGATAAATACCAAAATAAAAAAAAAAATAATAAAAATTAATGTAATAAAAAAATTGAAAATTTAACTTAAATTAATTTATTTGATTATTTATTTTATTCAATTTAATTTGATTTAATTAATTAATTTAATTGAGAAAATAAAAAAATCACCGAAAAAAATTATTTTCTGGCAAATATTCTACTAAAAATGCTTTGAACAAGACACTAAGCTTCGTAATTATCAATTTTTTCATTATTTTTATTCAAAAAAATTAATTTTGACTGAGAAAAATTTTTTAAATAGAACCTTTCAAGACTTTCTCAGCTTTTTTAGAGCACTAATTTAAGCTTCAGTTCAAATTTTATTGAATTTTGGAATAAAAATTAAAAATTTTGCTTAAGAAGTCATTAAAATATGAAGTTTTTGAATTTTCAATATTCATTTAAAGCTTATCTGGTTCATAATTTTAATTTTCAAAGCCAGACTTTCACCTTTTTGTTTCAAAATTTCATTAAAAATCCATCAACTGACCTTTGTAATTATCATTTTAATGAGAATTTTTCAAAATTCTTTTAAATTTTTAGTCAATTCATTCCTTTCAAGGCCATTTAAAATTTAATATGAACCCTCCAAAATATTAATGACAACAAATTTTATCAAAAAATTCTAAACAACTCAGCAAAAACTTCACTTTTGGTCATTAAAACTACCAAAAAAATTTAAAAACAATTCAAATTTCAGCAAAAACCGACATTCCTGCTCACAAACCGTACAAAACTCTTATTTAATTTCCCTTAAACGCCTAATTATAATGACACGACACTCGAAAAATACAGTAATTATACCTCCCCAGATATTATTTACCTTTATCACCGACATTACATCGCAACGTGCCTCGAACGAACAACATCAGATTACCCGAAAAAAGCACTAAATATGTCTATTAATTAGACGGCTGCCTTTTTTTTGCTTTCGGGCAGACATCGTCATCATTACACTCGACATTAGAAAACAATTGAAGGTGTTTTGTCGGAATTTTAAGGGGTTTGACGATTATTTTATTAAATTAGACGCGAAATCTCCCCTTCCTTTTAATTCATTTTTAACGATTTTTCGACAAAATCCCGAAAGAAATATTTTTTGTGAATTTTAAAATTGAACGAACGACATCTGGAATTAGATTTCTGTCAGTTTAGCAGAAAAAAACGTGAAAAATATAAAGAAAACATTGAACTTTCGTACAAGAAACGAGGCAAGTGTCGACAAACATTTGGCAGAACACCCATTTCTCCATGTTTAATTCAATTTAAATCGACACAGGATTACATCTGATAATAATTATTTGTGTGTTTCCCGAAAATGAAAAAAAAATCCATTCCGATAAGGGGAGTGCGCTGCGCACTTGTTGAAAAAATTACCCGATTTGCATATCGGTTTTCATATCAGGAAACAAAAGTAGGGTGATAAATAATAATAATAATTTTGTTTACGAACTCGAGAGGAGTGCCACAAATTGATATTCGATTCAATTCCATCTCCATCTTCCACAGCAAAAAAAGAAGATTAGACGAAGAAAAAAGACATTTTATTGCATTTCTCGTCTTTTTTTGCTCCGTATCGTATCGAACTGCCTGCAACATAATTTTTATTTCTCTTTTTTTGCCATTTAATCGACGTTATAAGACATCTGTTTAATGTTTTTTGTGTCTTCAGTATCTTTTTTGCGATTGCGTTTTAGTGTTTTTCGCTCTTCATCTCGAACGAGCAACAAAAAAAAAAGTGGTAGAGTAATAACAATCATGTGCAGAGCTCGTTTCTCATCTTTTTGCATGGACATGTGAGTCGATCCGTACAAATATTTGCAATTAATGCGAATATATTGGGTTGTTGACGCCACCTACGCGTGGTAAAAATGCATTCTGGAGATTTTTTGATGTTAAAAGTAGGGAAAAGGCGCTTAGATTGATTTTTTTTATGTAAAAATCCAGCAAAAATCAGTTTTTGTGTGGAGATTTTTGAATTTTTTTTTAGATTTTTTGTGAAGATGAGACAACAGTTGATGAGAAAAATTTTTTATAGGCTGTTTTCGGTATTATTTAGTTGATATTTTGTCCTGAAATTCAAAATTTGATATTTTTTAAAAAATATTTTGAGATTTTTCATTGAAAAAATTCTTTAATAATAAAAAAAATTAAATTAAATTAAATTTTGTTGAAAATTAAAGTCAAAAATTGCTCAAAAATTTATATTTTTTAAAATATTTTGAGATTTTTAATTGAAAAATTTCTTTAAACACAAAAATAATTTAAAATTAAAGAAAATTTTTAATTAAAAAAATTAAAATATTCAAAAATTTTTCTAAAAAATTAAATTTCTGAGCAATTTTTGCCTTTATAACATTAAAAAAGCGCTCAGATGGATTTTTCATACAAAAAATAACTAAGCGGTAGAATAATGTTCGCTAGATAAATACAAAAAAATGATTTTTTTTTGCTTTTTTGTAGTTTTGTGGAGTCAGATGATTGAAATAAAAGTTGTTAAACATCAAAAATGCGTTTTTCATGTTTTTTCTGCACATTTGTATGACGGTTGTGAACATTTGTTAGCAATTTTATCGTGCTTCGTCAATTTTTGTGGTTAGCTGGATGGGATTTCATCAATTTTTGTGCGAAATTTGATACAATATGGGTCAATTTTGATTTAAATTGTTAATTTTAACACTAAAAATGTATCAATTTATTCCAAAAATCTCACTTTTACTCGTTTTTGGTCCAATACTTGATTTGAGAATCAAGAAAAAATTCAATGTTCCCATATGACAAGACCATATCTGCCCCTATGAGCTGTAAATAATCAGAAAAAAAATCATTAACTACCATAAATAATTAATTCTAAGTGATTTTCGTTGATAAACCGACCTTTGAACTTGACTTCTTCAGTCCGCTACTGACATTCCGACAACTTTCTCATGAACTACTGAACTTCAATTCACCGCCAAGATCGTCAATGTACGATAAATGAACCCCTTTTCTCGGAATTTTAATGAAAAATATCACTCTCAGTGTGTTTGATGATGATAAGAAACAAAAGTTGCCTGCGATTAGAGACGCAAGACGAGAGTTCAGCCGGGTCACGGAACGTTGTGTGGGCGAAAATTATTACAAAATAAAGTAAAATCGATGAAAATGTCTCTTTATTTGCTTTGTCGTGCTTCACATCAACTTTTGCTGCTTTTGACTTTTATTTAACATTTTCCAAGCACGCCAACGACGACGAGGAAAAACAATCAAGACATCGCGTTATAAAAAATTTCCCAGAGGCACTCGAATGTGGAAAAAAATCATCGTCAGACATGACATGACGATAAAAAGGAGTAAATAACACAGATTTGATGGGTAAACAGACGCGTCGCTTCTCGTTTAGTGGTGAAATTGAGCTGAAAGTTCTGTCTCGTCGTCGTTAACGAGCAATTAGCTGCCAGGCTTCGAGCTTTTGTTCTACTTAAGCGGCTTAAAATTCTAGAAAAAGAGAACAATCCAGTAATTGTTTCTTGTTAAAAACCTTTTTTTTTCGAACAAAAACAACTGAAAAGGATTTTTTTTTCAACAAAAATAAACGAAAAATTCCGCTTTAGGACATCTGTTTCACATATGCTTCACTCAACGCATCGCATCACATTTTATCCCGTAATGTATAATGACAAACCATAAATTCTTAGTCAAACATGTCAGTCGGTTGTGTTAACGCAAAAACTGAACTAGGAGATATGATTGACGAGAATTTTTTTTCTCGGGTTCATGATCAGATCACTTTATGACATTTTAATGACGGATTTCGTATCAATTGAAAAAAAAACATGTTTCGGATCGAGTTATTAAATCAACGCACGCATGTGGCCTCTGAACAGTTATGATTTTTTTTTTTCGGGGACGGGCAAGGAACGAGAATCTGATCAATCAAAGATAGGTTACAATTGCTGTGAAAATTTTGTGTTTCGCAATTTGGGATTTTAGTGCGAATCATTGTAAAAAAATTCAAAAATTTTAATTTTGGATAAATTTTTGGTTTTTTTGTTAATTTTTAAATATTTGAAACACAAAGAATTAATATTAGGATCTAATTTTGATCAAAAATTCAAAAATTTTAATTTTGGATAAATTTTTATTAATTTTTGAATATTCAAAACAAAAAAAAATTTTTTTTTGATCTAATTTTGGTCAAAAATTAAAAAATTAAATTAAAAAAAAAATTAAAAAAATAAAATAAAAAAAATATTGAATTAAATTTGTAAAATTATGCTAAGTGAATAAAAATTATTTAATGCTTTAACATATTTAATTTATTTTTAAAATTTAATTTAATTAATTTTTTTTTAATTCTGTTTATTTCATTAAAAATTAGTCTAAAAAAATAAAAATTAATAAAATACTCTTAAAATTTAAAAAAATTATGTTTAATGAATATAAAATATTTTTAAAAATTAAATAAAAATAATTTTGAAATTTATTTTGTAAATTTAAATTGATTTTAATATTTTAATTTAATTTTTAAAAAATAAATTTTAATAAATTAAAAAAAAATGTTAAAAATAAAAATTAACTAATTCAATTTAAAAAAAAAAATATTTTAAAATTATTGAATAATTTTTTATAATTTTATTTTTATTATTTTTTTTCAATTTATTTTTTTTATTTGATATTTTTAATTTTTATTATTTTTATCAATTAATTTAATTAATTTTAATTAATTTATTATTTAATTAATTTAATTTTTATTAATTTTTTAAAAATTTTCCTAAACTTTTATTTTTTAAAAAATAATTTTTTAAATATTTCACTGCGAAACACAAATTCCTCACAATGCAATTTTTTTTTTCGTTTACTTAAACTACCTAATGAAACGCCAAATTAAAAAAAAACCTTACACGTGAGTCAATTTTTTTTTGTTTGCTTTGATATAATTGTAAAGAGACACGCAAGCAGTTCGCTTCAATGAATAATCGTTCAGATATCTCGTTAATACTTATTTTTTTATTCATTAAGGGACAAAAGTAGCAAAAAAAATCAGAATCGATTGAATTTCAGCATGGAGACAACAAAAAAAATATTGAAAGGACAAAAAATCGCCAAAGGGCAACTTTTCCGATAAAAAAAAAGTTGAGAAAAAAAATAAAAAAAAATCTTGGCAAAGTGTGAGACATTTCGTGATGATGATTATTAATTTTTTACGAATTTAAGCACTTTTTAATAAAAAAAAAAGAATAAAAATGATCAACAACGAAGAAAAAGAGAAGCAAGAGAGAGTGCTAAATTGTGCACATTAATTTTTTTTGATGATAAATGATTTTTTAATGAGTTTCCCTTTCATTCGAGCACTTTCGTTGTCTTTTCATTGTTCGTTTTGACATTAAATTCAGTTCAACAATGTCGCTGGACGACACCTTAAACGGGTTAAATTTTTTTTCTCTCCTAGACTCGAACTTAAATGATGATTAATGTACTTTTTTTTTCGAAAAATATGTCGAGACACATTTTTACCTGTTCCTCTTCGGTACAAAACAAGACCTTAGACAATTATTTCAATGAATACATAATTACATTCTTGAACAATTCTTGAATGCTTCGAAAAAAAATTCGAGAACATGCATTGAAATTCCTTTGAAAATTATTTCATGTCATTAAATTTTTTTTTGTTCATCGGGATTAAAGACGAAAACGAGACTGAGACACATTTTTGACCAACTTTAATATTTTTTTTTCGTTCAAAATTGTAATTCAAGGTCGTTTTTTTGTGTAATTCTTCGGAATTTTGTCTCGTACGGTTCACGAATTCATTCTGGATCATAAATTAGAAGCTTATAAGACTCTTGAGCGACGAGATTTTACACCATATTGCACTTAGTCGGTCGTTGTCATTGTCGCCACTTATCATTAATCATCAACGCGACTTGATTTCGTTGCCTTTTCGGTCTGGAAGTCTCGTGAAAATGACGCGAGAATGGATGAACGTGAGAAAATTGTTGTTTTTTCGGCAGAACAGAGGAAATTTTTCGAAAAGAAAAAAAAATGTGAAGGATTATCATTCTTTATGACGGCAGCACGAAACGTATGGATAAGCTCTTAAAACTGCACCAGATTATCACAAATAAAAATAAATCATGCAACGACGACGAGCACGTAAAGAATTTTCCTGACTCACGTTCCATTTCTGGAAAAATAATTTTCATATATTTGTTTTTCTTTCGTTTTTTTTTGTTGTTTTACCGACAAGAATCGAGACACAATAGAATGACTCATAAAAATTTCACATACCGCACCATCGTTGAAAAATTGATTTATTGCAATTACGATCGATTCTTCGTGAAAGTCGAAATTTATGAGAATTTCGTGCTAAAAAAATTTTTTTTTTTCAACAAAAAAATTATTTTTTTTAGTCTTTTGATTAATTAATCAATTACCACTCGAGTTTTATGGAAATGAACTTCCTTCCGTGCTTTTTTTCACAAAAAAATCCCCTTTTTCGTAGAAATCAGTTGTCATCTCCCGACTTTTTATTCATTTTTTTTTTATTTTTTAGAAAAAAATCAGATTTAAAGAGACCACTAACGATTTTGCTGCTGCTTCACCACTTCCTTTCCCTTTTTTCCTTTCTTTCTTTTTGTTCGTTCGTTCATTCAACGTGATTAACATCATAAAAAAATGAAATATGACAAGCTGCTATAACAACTCATCTTGCATTTAATTATTACCGTCAGTTATTTTTTTTTGTATGTGGAATTTTTTTTTTAATAAAATCATATAAAATCCTTCCTTTCCTGTTCTTTTTTAAATAAATGTTTGTTAATTTAGGATGTTAGTGGATTGTCGGGGAAAAAAGTGAATTTATGGGTAGATTATGAGTATTTTTGGTGGTCTGGGAGAAGATTTTAAATAATTTTGAAGAGAAATTTTTTTTAAAGAAATTTAAATGACTTGAAGTGAAGCGAAATTTATGGTTTTTGTCATTTTTTGATGGTTTGGCCTTTTAGAAGTTTAAAAGTAAAAAAAAAAATAATAAAAAATTAAAAATTTAATTATTTAATTTATTTAAATAATTTGATTTTTTATTTTTTTTAATAATTAATTTTTTTTTTTATATTAAATTTTTATAGAAATATTTTTTTTTGGTCGAAAATCTAAAATTTAATGATTTTTGAAGGTCTTTTGCGGTTTTTTAACCAATTTCGTCTTTAGTATGAGTCAAAATTGTTTATCTGAATATTTTTTTATTGCAAAAATTTTACATTTAATTTTGTTTAAGGCTTGTTAATGTTTTTTTAGGTTATTATTGAAGCGTAAATTGATTAAAGTTCAATTTTTTTAACTTTTTATAATTGATTTTCACAAAAGTGAGTTAAAAATAAATTTTTTGAGTCTAAAAATTTTAAATAAAAATGTTAAATTTAGTCAAAATTTTTTTATTATAATTTATAAATTTTAAAAAAATAATAATTTTAATAAAAATAATTTTGTAAATTTTTTTTAATTTTTAAAAATTTTTTAATTTTAATTAATTATTTTTTTAAAATTTTTATTAATTAATTTTTTAATTTAATTTTATTAATTAATTTTTTTTTATTAATTTTAATTCAAATTTTCATATTTTTAAATAATTTTTTTCCAAATAGCGAAAATTTTAACTTTAAATTAATTTTTGTTTTTTTGTTGAATAAAGCCAAAAAATGCCTTAAAAATATTTGTTTTCTACATTTTCAATAATTTGCCTTCTAAAATTTTTTTTTAAACTTCAAACCAAGTCAAAAACATTAACTCACCAAAATTTACTCACGCATGACACGTCCTTATCCACGCGACACACGAAAGGACATCCCTTTAATATCCATATTCTTCACTTCTCTTTGTCACGATGACCATATGCCGGCAATTTTTTTGTCATATATTTTTTTTTTCATTTAAATGCCGGCTAAATTTATTTCCAACAAGCATCGAATTAAGCATTCTGCGACGAAAGCCGGGACATTGACACACAATAAAACATGCTGCACGTTAAAAATTAATTTTAACTGTAAAATTATGCATATTCCATGCCACTGTGTTTGGTCTGGACAACGAATAAAAGAGAGAGATTAACAAAACTTTCCATACGACGAAGTTAATTTGTTAAGCAATTCATGTTTAATTTTTTTCTCTCTTCATCAATTTTTGTACATGAGAACCACCGGAAATACTTTTCATTGTACTCGAATTTCGTATTATTCAAATTGCTTTATTAACTTTTTGTGTTCTTTCATTGTTAAATGATGATGAATTTTTTTTTCGATCGCATCGCTGGAACTGGAACGAAATTCTAACACCTCGTAAAATTTATGCAGAAATTTTTTTTTTTGACACAATAAAATATTTTTCGAGATTGTCTTCGCTCGTAAATTGCGGAGAAAAGACACACATGTGAGTCTCGAACGGCAAAATTCCCTAATGAACAGTAACTAAGAAGTTTAATGTCAAGAGTGGAGCAGAGACAAGTGATGCATAAAACGATTTTGATTGTCGAAATGTACATTTTTTGGCATAAAAAAGGGGGAGAGACGCGCTTGTCTCTTGCCTGTCTCTGAAATTAAATGAATGTTAATTGGGTTGAGACTTGGTGATTCATTTGCTCAGCAAGAAAATAAACGAAATGTTGTCAGAAATGTTTTTTTTTGACAGAGAAATCATCGTGAAGACCCTCGAAGGTAGGAAAGAATATGAAAGAAAGACAAAAAAAAATATTGTTTGCTAAATTTGGGAGAAAGGTATTCTTGTTGAAGTAAAAATTGTCAAAAAATCTTTAAATATTGGCTTAAAAAATTATGTAGAGTTAAAAATGTAATTTTTTCAAAAGTCACGTGACCATTTTTTACCAAAAATTCTGAATTTATTGATTTTTTCAAAATATTTTTAGATTTTTTAGAGATAATTAAAAGTTTAATTTTAATTTAAAGCCAAAAATTTAATTTTTGCTTAAAATTACATTATAAATAATTAGAGGAAATTTCATAGGTCACGTGACTTGAAATTTTTCTTGAAAAGTCATTTAATTTGTTTTTTTTTCAACAAAATTTATGTTTTTTGAATGAAATCTTTGACAAATACTTAACTTAAAGAGAAATTTTTACACTTTAGGTTCAAAATTATCTATTTGAAGAAATTATAAAGGTCACGTGACCTAATTTTTATGAAAATTTTCAAAAAATTAAAACTAAATTTTTTAAAAATTTCAAATTTTCTTAAAAAAATATCAATTTTCTTACAAAATTTGGTAATTTTAATCATGAAACTTCCTCTAATTACTAAAAAAAATTACAAAAATGACCATTTCCAGAGCAATTTCTCGTACGACAATGACCTCAAATCAACAACAAACACGTAACACGCGATTCGTGTCTCTCCTGTTTATTTAAATATTTAAATTTACTTCAACATAAATCCCATTCTAGTAAACATTTCGTTAAGAACAAACACTACTGCTTAACCGCTCTTCCCAGAATCACCCGAGAAATGCAAGAAATTCAACGACACTTTAGTAAACTTGTTGCCTCCGTTCTGCAGAACGAAAAAATAATAAATACTCATTTTACGAGCGAGCGACTTTCCACACAATTTATTTATGAATTTCAATAATGTTTACACCAAGATTACACTATTCGGGTACAAGACATAAGTTCAACAAAAAAAAAAGGAAACAATTCTGTATATTTATCTGTTCCAATAAATTTTTTCTTTATCGAGAATACAAGACGTGAAAACAAGGCAAAAGTTTGTTTGTCGAACATAAATTTATTATTTCTAAACTAATAATAAAGCAAATATAATGTTCGTTCGTTGCACTTGCACTTCGAAGTTCATGGCGGCGCGCTGGAATGGCAGGAATTTCTATCGTTTGCATTGTTTTTTATTAAAATAAATTGATAAAAAAAATCGCTTGATCTTGTCTTGTCTCCGTTTTGTTCTTCTTGAAAAATATGCAGAAATATTCATTAAAGTGATGGTAAATGAGCCGGAGCCGGAAATGTAATTGAATTTCTTCATTAAAACAGCTCCGAAAGACGAGTCTTTGTACAAAAAACCACAAAAATTGTTAACCGCAAAACCAGAGTCGATGCATTTTGCGAACATTTTTGTGCTAAATTCGAAGTGGCATTTCAATTAAAACGTTCTTGATTCGTAAATTATGTTGAAATGTTTGTTTTTTAACCGCTCAGGGGTGTAATGTGATTAAAAAAAAATATAAATAAATTTAAAAAGTTATTAATAAATTAATTAATATAAAATTTAATTATTTTTAAAAAAATTAATTAAAATTTTTAAATTATTTAAAAAAATATTTTAATTAATTTTAAAAATAATAGGAATTATTTTAAATAATTAAATATTTTGTAAATAATTACTATTATTTTTAAAAAAAAATATTTTTTTAAATAATTTAAAAAAAAATTAAAATTTTTTAAATATTTAAAAATAATTTTAATATAAAATAATTAAATTAAAAAATAAATTTTAAATTCAAATTTAAAAAATAATTAATTTAAAAAAAAAATTTTTAATTTTATTAAAAAAATAATTTTAATTAATTTTAAAAAAATTAATTTTAAATAAAAAATAATTTTTTTTTTTAATAATTTTTCGATGTTTTTTTAATAATTTTTAATTTTTTTTTAAAAAATTTTTATCAATGAATTATTTTAAATAAATTTTTTTTATCAATTATTTTTATATAAAATCCAGTAAGAATTAAAAAAAATTAATTTAATATAAATAAATAAATAAAAATAATTTAATAAAAAAATATTTTTTATTAGAAAAATATTTAAATTTGATTAAAAAAATTAAATTTTTGTAGAATTTGAAGAAAATCAAATAAAGAAAAAAATTTTCTATTAATTTTTTTTAAATTTTATTAAAATTAATTTTTATTAAAAACGACAAAATATTCACTCAAAAGTCGTAAATAAAAATATTTAAAAAAAAATAATTATTTCAGCAAAAAAAAAAATGTAATCCACTGAACAAGATGTTAAAATTGCAACATTGTTTCAAAATTTGACTTAAAAAATTCTTAACTGCAATTCTTCAAGCTGCACAAAAAAACAACACAGAATTAAAAAGACAAGTCCAACCACACACAACGCAATGTCAGTGCAATCGCGACCTTTAGCGCACATCCCGAACACGCGGGCACGCATGCATTCCTCCATTGTGTTGTGTCAAAAAGTGTCTAACATAAATTTATTCTCAGAGTTTTTTTCTCGTCTTCTTTCCGTTCATTTAATTTCATTTCATTATATTTTAACAACCAGAACAAAACAGAAGACTGGAATGACGAAAAAAATGTTAATCAGAATTTTTATGCTGCTGCTGCTGCTGTTTTGTCTCAGTAATGAATAAATTTCGTTTTGTCATGAAAGAGTTTTCTCCAGACAAATTTTAGAGTTTTTGACGACAAACAGAAATAAATTTCTTGTGTGGGAAAATTTCTGTCCTTGAAAGTTTTTTTTTGTGTTTGATTATCCGAAAAATACCGGAAAAAGTAGAAAAATTGAGGAAAATCGCCTCATTTTTACGACTTCTTTATTCAAGGTTTCTCTCGTATTTTTATTTTATTCATCAATTTTTATATTATTTACTTGCCAAGTAACAGCGCCTGACTGGCGTAAATTCAAAAAACACTGAAAAAAAAAACAAGAAGGAAATCTAAATCATCCATTTGCGACTCGCATTTCCTCTCCTTGTTTTTCCGTGTACTTATTTTTATGTTTCATTTATTTTTATTTCTTTTTTTTCGTACATTTTCGGGGGTTCGCCTTACTTTCGTTACTTAAATATGCGAAACAGGTACAAATAACTTGCGTTTGTTACTTTTTGATGGTTTTTCGTCGTGTAGCGGCGCGCAAAGCAACATGTTTCGAACGAAGAAAATTCAATCTACGAAACTTTCGAGGCATTTGTTGATCATCTTTTCGCTTTTTTTTTTCTTTAACTTTGGCAAATAAAGCAAGGCGCGTGCAAAAAATTGAGAGACAAGTAAATACAATTTTTTTTCTTGTCTTTATTTGCTTTTGAATTAATGAGATTTTCGGTAGATTTTGGATTTATTTTTTTGCTTTTCGTTCGCTTTGATGACGAAAACCGCATGATTTGGTATTGATTTTGGGTGACACAAGTCAGTCGGCAGTCATGATGATGTGGAGAAAAAAAAGTTTGTTCTGATTACTTGCAAAGTTCTCGGTAATCGTTTGGGTAAACAATGCGTGATTGTTGGGGAAATTAAGATTGATGCGTGTTTGAGGTCTCCTGCTGATTTTTTGTTTTTACGATTTTTGTCGTGAATTTTTTTTCGCAATTTTTATTTTATTTGGTTTCGGTAACGACCAAAAGCTAAAAAAATTAATAAAAAAATATAAATTTTCAAGAAAAATTTTTAATTTTGTAAAATTAATTTTTTTTAAAGTAAAAATAATTATTTATAAATTTTAAAATTAATGAATTGAATTTTAAAAATATTAATTTTATTTGAAAATAATTTTATTATTTTTTTTTAAATTAATATTTAATTAATTTTTTTAAAAAAATAAATTAAAAAAAAAATAAACTTAAATTTAAATAATATGTTTTTTTAAATAATAAAATATTTATTTAAAAAATAATAAATAAATTTATTTTAAAAAAATAATCAATTTATTTTAAAAAATTAAAATAATAAAAAATTATTAAAAATATTAAAATAAATAAAATTAAAATTATTCCAAATAAATTATTTAAATATTTTAATAATTAAAATT
Organism: Culicoides brevitarsis; assembly: GCF_036172545.1. Lineage (NCBI taxonomy): Eukaryota > Metazoa > Arthropoda > Insecta > Diptera > Ceratopogonidae > Culicoides > Culicoides brevitarsis. The sequence goes on along the minus strand of NC_087086.1, from coordinate 31,914,983 downwards.
TATTTTTTAAGGGATTTTTTTATTTTTTTATTAATTAAATTAAAATTATTTTTATTTATTTTTTTTATTTGTTCTAAAATTAACAATTTTTTTAATTAAAAAAAAGAATAACTCAAAAAATTTATTAAATTTTTATAAAAATAGAATTTTTTAGTAGAAATTTGCAATTTAAACGCCAAATTTCAGTCGATAGAAATATTCTAAAATCTTCCCAAGTGCAAGGTTAACGTTCGACCTTAATTTTTTTGTAGCTCCAAGGCATGCATAAATAATTTATAATTGCCTACTTTGAAAATCTTTATTATTTTTGTCTCTCTTTCTTTAGTGTTTTTTTTTTAGCCAAGCTACTTACTTCAGTGGCAATAAAATTTAATATTTATTACACCTGACTCTCGCATTACATACCAACCCGTGTCATGTGTGAGCCGGACATGCATGAAACGAACGAAAGGATCATAAAAAGATATTTTTACTCTATCCTAGAAGACGATGTCTTTGCAATATTATTAATTTCTTCGTTGCTTCTTACGAGTTTTTCGTCTTTTACGTGAGAAACTTTATAATCTTATTTATTTTTTTTCCCTTCTTTCATTACAGTGGACTTAACTTCCAAGATTTATTGGTACGTTTGGGTGCAATAGACTCGCCGCCGAAGACACCCTGCATTCTTGGCTTCGAATGCGCTGGAGAAGTTGAAGCCGTTGGCGAAGGTGTCGAGGATTTCAAAGTAAGTAGCTTCTGTTTTTCTTTTTTTTTGTTCCGTAACCGCATCGAATGGAATTTCGTGTCTAAAAATTTCTACCTGTTTATTTTTTTTATTGACAAATTGACATGAAACGGCTTTTCTTTTATTTTATATCAAAAAATTGTATAAAATTATTACAAAAAGTAACAAAATACAACAAAAAGGTTTGAGAATAATAGTCGTGAAAAAAAGAAGGGCAGCAACGAATATTTATGATCTTTCATGTTTTTTTATGGTTTTTTATTATTACGTGTTTGTTTGTTGATTTGTTTGGTTATTTTTGTTTCTTTTTATGTGATTTAATTCAAGGAAGGAGAATTTTAATTCAAAAGAAATTTTAACACCGACGCAATTTGAGCGGCATTTAAGTTAATTAAAAAACTTCCCTTTTAATCTTTTCCGTTTTGCGTTGGCGGTGATTTTTTTTGAAGAGTTTTAATCCTGTTGAAGTAAATATTTAGCTAAAAATACATTTTATTCGGTTATGAACAGCAAGGTCAATTATTTCAATTCATAAAATAATAAATTTTGCAATATTTGACAAATTTTTAATATATTTTTTTAAATTTTTAATTAAATAATTATCAAAAAAAAAAATGAAATAAAAATATTAGTTTTTTTATTAAAATTTAAAAAAATTGTTCTAAAAAAAATAATTTAGCACTAAAATTTAAAGAATTTAAGGTTTGAATTTAAAAAAAAAAACATGTAAAAAAATAAAAATAAAATTAATTAATAGAAAAAAAAAAAATAAAATTAAGGTTAGCTCAAAATTTAATTTTTTTAAAATCATTAATTGAATTTATTTAATTATTTTAAATAATTGTTTAAGTATTTTTTAATAATTATTTTATTTTTTTTTAAATTATTTTTATAATTTTAAAATAATTATTTTCATTTTTAAAATCAATTTTATTATTTTAAAATTATTTTTTTAAATAAATTGTTTTAATTAAAAAAAATATATTTTAAACATTTATTATTATTTTTTTTTCTTTAAATAATTAAGTTTGTATTTTTGTTTGAACATAAAATATAAATAAATAAAATTTCATTTAAAAATTTTAAAGCTTTTGCCCAAAATTCAAAAATTAATTTATTTTTTTTTAAAATTATTTAAATTATTTAAAAATCATTATTTTTTATTATTTTAATTTTAAAAAAATATTTTATTTATTTTCGAACTTGAAATTTTAAAATATAAAAAAAATAAAATTTAATTTAAAAATGTTTGTCGTCAAACCCTTATCATAGCCCAAAATTTGAAAAAAAAAAATAGTTCATTAAATTAATTTTAAAAATTTTCCATTAAAATTAACTTCAAGAATGCAAAAAATAGCTTAAAAAACAATTTATTATCACCTTTTCTTATTCCACATTCAATTTCAACGCGACAACGACGACCTCGGTATCTTCTGCATTTTAATTACAATTCATTTATTGCAAATTATTTGCTCTTGATAGCCAAACAAACAACGACAACGCCATTCGTTCATGTCACTCGTACGACTCGCTTTTTAAAATAACAAATTTTTTGCTATTTATTCTCTTATCTTTTGTTTTCTGTTAACTTTACCGCGCTTTTCTGTGTGTTGGTACCTTTTTATTTAAATATTTCACTTATTTAATAGATGCGGCACACGAAAAAAAAAAACAAAAATTAATTGCATTTTTTTTTCTTTCTAGGTTGGTGACCGTGTCGTTGCGCTGCCTGAATACCGTGCATGGGCCGAATTGTGTGCAGTTTCGACAAAATTCGTCTACAAACTGCCCGATGAGTTGTCATTCCAGGATGCGGCGGCTATTTTGATGAATTACTTGGTGGCCTACATCATTTTGTTCGACTTGATCTCGTTGCGTCCCGGCAAATCTGTCGTCGTACATTCGGCAGCTGGCGGTGTGGTAAGTAAAGTTTTTTTTTAAAATGAAGCGCATTGAGAGTCAAATGAATTCGCATGTGAGCGAGAGAGGGTCACGTCGTAAAAAGTGTTGAAGCGTGAAAAAATGCTTCGAATTGAATTGAATTAACATAAATTTTGTGTCGTTTTAGCGAATACTGGGCAGAAATTGCACGAAATCGGATTTTTTAGTGCAAAAAATGCTAAAAAAAAGAAGATTTTCAGATTTTTTAATAAAAACGGAATTAAAGATGAGTGGTTTTTATGTGCTTCAAAGGCAAACAAGACGAAATACCACAAAAATCATTGAAGAGAGACAACGACACACTCGAAACTTTGCAACAATTTGACGTTCGACAAAGTTTGTAGACATCCTTATCGTCAAGTTGTCGTCTGAATTCCTACCTTTCAAGGATTTTTTCATGTCTCGCATTAAATATTGAACATTATGTTACTTTTTTTGTATGCAAATTAGCGATTATTCTCCATTTTATTACATTTAATATTTTTATTGTGCGGTGCAAGACTTGATAAGGGTAAAAAAAAAATAATTTTTATATCAAAATTGTGTCAATGGCGCTCTGACATGGAATACTTACCGACTAATTCCTCGCCTTTTTGGCGTCTCGCGTGTGTGTCTCGGCTCGAGAACGAATTTTTCGCACGTCACCGAACGGATTGCAATTAAAATTGACACAATTCCAAACGAATTCCTTGAACGAAACGGGTAATTTACCAACTTTTCAATAACATGGCCGTCAAGAAATTGATTAGAAATGTAAAATTGCTCCTTGTTGGTGTCGATGCCATGTACAACGATGATTACTACCTTCAACTCTAAAATTATTTTTGACGCCAGACTGTCTGTCTCATTTTATTTTTCGCTGTTTGTTACCTGTTTGTTCTTTCCTTCGGTTTTTTTTATTGTTATTATTCATAAAATAAAACAATTTACGCAAAAAAACATAAATAAGGACGAAAAAATAAAAATAAAAGGAAAGAATGGGGAGAAAAATTAAAAAAAAAAACAAAAGTCAAGTAGGTATGAAATATTAAATAAGTTTCGTTTGTTAGTTTCGTTCGCCTACGTTTTCTGTCGTAATTATGACGCAAGTTTGTTTTGTTCCTACAGGTGAATGATGCACGTTGCGGTTAATTTTTTCGGCGGTTACACAAAAAAAGTTTTTGTTTTGATAGGAATTCATTAAAACTAATGAATGGATTGTTCAATTATTTTTTTGTGATTCATATTCGAGAAATTTCTACATAAATCCTTGATAAAAAAATATTTTTGGTCCTTTTTGATGAATAATTTTACGATTTTTTATCATTTAGTTTGTTTAAAAACGTGAAATAACTGTAAGAAGCTTGTAAAACCTAAAAAATACAGAAGAATTTATAAAAAATCATCGAAAATAAGATAAAAATGGTCTTACAGCGACGAATCCTTCTATTTTTATATCTATTCCATAAGCTTTAATCTTCAACGGAGGCGTATTTGTTTGACTAAATATCAAAAACATCTTTTTATACTTCATGGATTGCGTGTACCAATTACTTCTGAACATGGATTTGGATAATTCTGAGTTCTAAAAAAAATAATTAATTAAAATAATGAAAAAAACTTAAAAAAAAACTTACATAGTAACAGATTTCATTAGCATGCCAATATAAAATCCATAGAAAAAGTATCATTCCAAATAATAAAGTGGCTCCTGTGATTTTTTGGATGACATCTGAGGTCTGAAATTAATTAAAAAGAAATTAAATTTATTATCATTGAAAAAATTTTTAATATTTTTTTTAAAATAAAAAAAAAGTCATAAAAGTTTTCATCAATTTTCAAATTTTATAAATCAATTTTATAAAAATTAAAAAAATTTCATAAGAATTTTTATTATTAATTTTTTTTTAAATTAATTTTTTTTTAAATTTTTTTTTAAATTTTTTTTTTAATTTTTTTTTTTAAATTGAAAAAATTAATAAAAATTTTGATTAAAAATTATTTAAATTATTAAATTAAAATAAGACTTACAATACAAATGTGGTACAATAAAGCACAGATGAGTCCACTGAAAATAATAAAGTCAATAAAGATGTAAATTGCCATTAATTTCGACAGTTCCTTGATGAATTTCAGCAATTTTTGATGTTTTTCCATGATTCCTTCAAATATTTTAATAATTTCTTTATGATGGGTCTTAGTTTCTTGCCAATTTTTAGTTTTTCTTAAACTTCTAAAGGTTTCCCATGCATTTGTTGATGAAGATTCCAAAGCATAATTATCTAAATTTTCCATTTTATAATTTAAAATCTTCAAATAACTGATACAATAACAATGCAACGAAAGTGTAAACGCAGGCCAAGTAGGTACGAATAAAATTGCTACCCAGCAAATATAAAATTGAAAGATAAAAATTTTGTAATAATGTCCCCAAATATCATTCGTTGGTACCCATACTTTAAAAATCGTTAAAGGATGTGAGCCACTTTGAGGATCGTAGAAAAATGATTTAACGAAGGGATATGCTGACATCGAGTTGGCGATAGCTGTTGAGAGTGAAATAAATCCAATGGCAATTTTTTTGTAGTATTTGATGTTATTTAAAAAAATTTCCCGCTCTTTTGAGTTTTCACTGTTTAAAATTTCAGAAATTTCGCCATCAGCTTCCTTTACCAAAGTGAGATATCCTAAAAATAATTTTTATTAAATTTTTTTGTACTTTTTTTTTGAAATTTTAAACAAACTTTTTCGATTTCCATAAAAGCTGAACATACGAACCACTGTTGTTGCATAAAGAATTGTGAATAAAAGATTTTCCATCATGTCATCCAATTTTCCCCAATTTTGAAACAAATAGACGTACTTTTAACAAAAAAAAATTCAAAATTAAAAAAAATAATAATAAAAATTAACAAAACTTACTTGAGTAACATGGAAGATCATAAAAGAAATTGTAAAAATAACTCCTCTGTAAAAATGTAATTTCCAAAATCTTTTATTCTCCGCAGAAATAATGTATCCAAACCACTTTAAGCCTTTTAAAGGTATTCGAAAAAGTGGATTTTGGAAAACTTGTTCATCCAAAACTGAAGATTTTATCGAAAAATCCATTTTTTATGTATTTTCTGGACAATTGTTAAAGTAACTTTAAACGTCATGATTCAATTTTTTTTCTTTTTATACAAAAAAATGAAAGGGCTTAATGTGATCTTAATTAGTTAAACAAAATTTTGGTAACACATGCTGCAATTTGAAATTTTCTCATCGAAAGTTTGTTGATTTATTCGTAGATTTATGAATGAACTGAAGTTTTAGTATTTTTCCATTCATTATTTTTTTCATGAAATTACTCATTCGTCTAAAAAAATCGAGAAAAATTTAACACTTTTCCAGGAAGGAAAAAATTTGATTCAAAAAAAAATTAAACTTTTTAAATATTTAAAATAAAATGAGAAAAGTTTTGAAGAAATTTATCAATTCTAACAGAATTTTAAATAAAAATTTTAAATTATCATGATTTTTTAAAATTATTTTGAAAAAAAATCTATTTATATTCTTATATTTCAATATAAAAAAATTAAAGTAAAATAAAAAAAAAATAGTAAATTATATTAAATATACCGGAATTTTGTTACAAAGCCCGTATCCTTGTGAAAACAAAAAAAATGGGAAGGAGGAAATCCAAAATATTTTAATAAAACAAAATTATTTCAGCTCATCGAATTTCATCATCATCATCATATTTTTGTTAAATTCAAGAGCTACTGGATATAAGTAAAGCTAAACCTGTAAATGAAACGAAAATCAATCATATTTTAAACAAAAAAAAATATTTCACTTCTTACGTCATACAAATAGTGACGGATTTACAATGTTGGCTCAGAATTCTTTAATTTTATTGCTTGGTTTGAATTAATTAGAATTGATTTTGAACTTAGAGAGGCATTTTTTGAAGAAATTGATCCTTCATAATTCTCAAAGGCTCTGTTTTCAGCCTTACAAGCCCAAAGATAAGTCCACAACTGCATATTCGTCTCATTTTTGTACATTTTCACAACTTCTGCAAATGATTTTGAATGAAAGCAAACAACGAAATTGAATATATTTCAAGTACTTACCATTCGTTCAACAGGTATTTGTTCCTAAATCTCGTTTGTTTTCTTGACAAGTCCATTTTTTCATTCAAAAATGATATTTTTAGGTCAATCATAGCAAATATCTAGTTCTGTTACCTCTTTTTCGCCTCTTAACTCTCAAATTCCTCGAAACAAAAACGAAATCGAATCGAAAATCAATATCATAAAATTATTATTCACAAAAGGCACCAAAATATTTTTTTGCGATACTTACGAAAAAAGGACAGCAATTTAATATTTTTCTTCGTTGTACCGAAAATCTTCTTTGCAAGTTAATTCAATTTTCTCTTTTTGTTGTTTTCGCATGAAAAACACTTTTTAAAAGGTTTTTTCCTGAAAAAAAAATGCTTTGCCAAGGACACTTTTTACTACAGCGACACGAGCGGTTTTATTATCTTCTTCCATAGTTTTTGCTCGATGTCGTAAAAACCTTGCGTAAGTGTGCGTCAAAAGTGGAATGACACGCATTTTATGGCCTTTCTTTCGATTTTTTTACGACATCTTGGCCTATCGCTGAGCCCGAGTGGATAGTGATTGCATGTTTTTCGGTCTTTCCAACAAACAAGCTACTACTTTTCGGCATTAACACACGAGAAGAAGGTAATTGATCGATCGAACGATTGGAAAAAACAGACAACTAACTTTTGCAACATTGTACGTCGGGTTTTCTTAATTGAGCGTGCAAAGATGAAAGAAAGTGATTTTTGCGTTTTCGTTTTTTTTTCATTAAAGGTCGCTTTTTGTTGGACCTTTTTAATGGAAAAATCTTTTAATGCTATCTTTATGGTCGTATTGTGTGTTGAGCGAGCGTTGAGTGTTATTTTCGAGCGAATTTCTTATTAATTTTTGGTTTTTCTTTGTTTTCAGGGACACGCGATTGCTCAATTGGCCCGTACCGTTGACAATGTCACCCTTTTCGGTGTTTGCTCAAAATCCAAGCATGAAGCTGTTGCTGGTTTGTACGATCATGTCATCGATCGTGCTGATTATATCAATGAAATCAGAAAGTAAGTACATGATTTTTAATAGAAATTGATATTTCTAACTAAAAAAATGTTTTTTTATTAGAAAATTAGTATTTAATTAATTTTAATGAATTTTATACATTAAATTTTAATTCAAATAATTTATTTAAATTAAATTAAATTAGTTATTTTATAGAATTAATTACATTAAATAATATTTTAAATGATTTTTTATTAAAAAATTATTTTTTTTTTAAATTTGATTATTTTTTTTATTAATTTTTAATTTAATTTATTTAAAAATTTAATTTAATACAAATACCTAAACAAAAAAAAAATGTTTTTTTTATTTTTTTTAAAATCTTTAATTTAAATTTTTTATTTTTTAATTTTAATTTTTTAAATGTTTTTTTTTTAATTTTTTAAAAAATAAATTATTTTATTTTAAATTAAATAATATTTTTTTTATTTTTAAAAATTATTATTTTTATAAAATTAAAAAAAAAATAATTAAATAATAAATAAATTAAATTAAATTAATTAATTATTTAAAGATTTTTTATTCAAACGTTAATTTTTATACTAAAAAAAATATTTCTTACTAAAAATTTACCTTTATTTTAATTTCAGGGTCTCATCGGATGGCGTCGATGTCGTCTTGGATTGCTTGTGCGGCGAAGAATGCAACCGCAGTTACGGATTATTGAAGCCCATGGGCAAATATTTGTTGTATGGCTCCAGCAACGTCGTGACTGGCGAGACAAAGAGCTTCTTCAGTGTTGCTCGTGCAGTAAGTTTTCTCGTACTTTCAACAAAAATTGTCAAATTTAATTAAAATTTCCTTTTTTTCAGTGGTGGCAAGTCGACAAAGTCTCCCCCATCAAATTGTTCGACGAGAACAAGACTCTTTCCGGTTTCAACTTGCGTCATTTGTTGCATCAACAACAACAATCCGACTATGTGCGCGATTGCGTCGACAAAGTCTTCGCTTTGTGGAAAGACGGCAAAATTAAGCCCGTAGTTGACTCAACTTACGCCCTCGAAGACGTCTCCGAAGCCATGCAAAAGATGCACGATCGCAAAAATGTCGGAAAATTGGTATTGGATCCCGCGATGGAGCCGAAACCAAAACCCGCAACGCCCGCCAAGACGAAGAACAAGAAGCAAGCGAGCGAGGACAAGGCCGAAGAGAAGAAGGACAAAAAGTCCAAGGATGAAAAGAAGGAAGACAAGAAAGAGGAGAAGCAGACAAATGGCGACGGAGATGCCGAAAAGAAGGAAAATGGCGACGGGGATGCCGCTAAAGCCACAAACGGCGACAGCAATGGCACCGAGGAAACTGAGGAAAAGAAGGAATCGAGTTGAATGAATGCTGCTGCTGATCGAACGAATGATGATGAATAAGAATTGATTAGAAATGGCCATTAAGTGATTAGGTTAATGAACACAAAAACAAAAAAAAAAATTGAAAAAAAAAATCACACCACCCCCCCTTATTCTACTTTAAATATTTGTATTTTATTATCATAATTATTATTAATTATTTTTATTTTTAAATGAAAAACGCTGAAATTTGACTCAAATCTGAATGAAAAATATCAAAAAAATCACAGAATCAATCAAAATAAAGGCAAATCTAAATTTTATTTCCACGGTTTCAACCAACTTCCAACCAACCTACTTACTTATCAAAAAAGAACAAAAATATCACAAGCGAAGTGCAAATTTTTTTTATGAAAAATATATTTTAGAGTAGAAACACACGAATAACTGTCAAAAAATCACATTCACAAAAAAATAAATAAATCTAAAAAAAAAATGTAAAGAGAGGAAAAAATATTTTTTTATAAAAATATATTTTTTCACGGGAAACGTAGCGTGTAGAATGTCCCGCCTAAATGTAAGAAAATGGGAACAAATCAAAAACATTCAAATTTCATTCCAAAAAAAATATTACAAAAAAAAAACTGAAAACAGGAACTTCGCTGCCATTTTTCTACTTTTTACTCAAAAAAAAAAAATCATTTTAAATTTTCGATCCGTTCCATTTTTTATAATTAATTGTTCATCGTTGAAGATCTTGTTTAAATAAAAAAAAATATTTTTTTTTAATTATTCAAAATATATTGAAAATATTATAAAAATTATAAAGATAAAAAATTGCAAAAAAAATCTATAATAATAAAATATTGCTTTTGATGTTAAATTTAACTAAATAAATAAATAATAATTATAAAAAAAATCAATAATCCAACAATATGAAATGCAAAAAATCCTTATGATGATGACTTGAATGAACTAAAATTCTCTCTCTATCTTGTTAAGTGTAAGTATTAACGTGAAAAAAAGATGAAGCGTCGTCATATAAATTATAAACGCAAAAAAAATATAAATATTGAACAAGAAAGAAAAAAGTATGAAATTTAAATAAAGAAAAAAAAAAGAAATTAATTATTAAAATATTAATTAAGAAAAGAGAAGAATGATAAAAATATATTTTGTAAAAGCTTATATATGAAAAAAATAATTTTTTATTGTTTTATTTTATTTTTTTACTTCATTTTTATTTTTTTTATGGTTTGTATAATTTTTTTTTATTTTTTTTTTTTAGACAAAAATTGAAGCTTTCATGCTAAATTGACTGAAAATCACATGTCAAGCTTTTGTATTCCATGGTCTCAGGACTAAAAAAAAATAAATAAATAAAAATTGCACAAGTAGTAATCGAACAATCGGAAAAAATTACGGCCAACAAAAAAGTCTTTCTCTAGAACTAGAAAAAAAAATCACGTCTTTTGACAATGTATTTTTGAATGACGAAGAAATCGAGCCAAGTATCGACAATCAGGTTCTAAAAAGGTGAGAATTATTATAGAAACTAGAGAAAAAACACGAGCTTTTAAAAGATTCACAAGCGCATTAAAAGCAACAACGAAACCTCAAAAACAAAAAAAATAGCTCACCGATATTTTCAAAAAAATTCTCGAAACAAAAAAATCATAAAAATGGAGCAAAAAAAATTTTAAGCCTATTCAACGTAAATTTGTAACAGTGACTTTCTATGCTTTTATACTGTAGCTTTTGCAAAAAAAAAATATCATTCAAGTTTCAAAACTTTTCTAGAAGCATTTACTGATAAAATAACTAACTTTGAGCTTTTTACACAAAAAAACAACGGAAAATTTTATAATATGCGATTATATCATATCACTAAAAAAAGAAAACTACTAACGAAACCAAAAGGCTTGCTAAAAATGCTTGTGACAGTTAATGACCAATGAAAAATAAAAATATTTTAAAAGAAAACCGTAGATTAGTTCAACGAATATTTTTCCATCAATAACGGAAGGACTTTTTTGCAACATTAACAATAAATGATGGTTTCTCATATATATAAATGTATTAAAAAAAGAGGCTTTGTTACATCAATATTATTAAAAAAATTTTTTGAAGAACGATTCAGTGTTACAGTAGTTAGTTGCTTTTGAGACATCTTCGGCTTCTTTATCGGAATTGAATAAATATCAAATTTTGAATTAAACTTGCTTACTTTTGTGAATGAAAAAAGATCAGTAAAACTAAATCAGTAAATTTAATGAAAAGAAAAAAAAATAATCAGAAATATTAATCAATAAATGTACTCCACACTCCACTCAAAACTAACTTCTAATTACTTATATTGTAATCTGTAATAAAATTACCCGGAAAAAATATTTAAATCAATAAATTAAAACAAACAAAAAAAAGTTATCTGTATTATTATTATAAATATCTGTATAAAATACAATATTAAAAAATATTATGGATAATAAAAATAATAAATAAAGGTAAATAACAAAAAAACTGCAATTAAATTTTTTTTATCTTTGAAATGACTTCTAGGTTGCTACTGATTAGGAATTGAGGCGCATTTCTTGAAAAATAAGGGGTTTTGATGGTTCAATAGATATCTGTCAGTTTAAATGTAAGTAATAAAATTACAACTTTCTGAAGTTAGTTTTTAACTTCAAAATTTATGACACAGCTGAAACTTTAACAAGCAAATTATTTTTTTGCTTTAACAAACACTAACCAACAAACTTTAACAAACAAGAAAATTAATTCAATAAAGCACTACAATTTTTAAACAAGATATTTTTTAAAGCAAAATAATGTAACCACAATATTTTCTAAGCAGCAGAGATCAGATTCGCAGATGAATTTATACTGCCATCAGCTATATCTAACAAAATTTTGGAACAGGTTCAACTACGATTTGATTACCGCGTGAATATAGAGCTCAAAAAGTTCCCATCGAAAAAATGAAATTTTAAAATACGTAAAATTAAAGTGCATAGATGCTGTTTGACCATGTTTGACAAATTCTGAATTACGATACAAATAGAATTAAATAGTATATGAAACGTGATAGAAAACGTGATAACAAAAGGTACATATTGCAACTGGGAAGTGCAAACGGATTAAGTATATGAAGCAATGAAAATAAAATAAATTTAAATGTTTAGGCACGGACAATTTTAAAGTTTATATCATCTTCTTCAGCCTCGATCGAAATAAAAAAAATAATTTAATTTTGATCAATTTTTAATTTAAATTAATTTTGTAAATAATTTAGTTTAGTTTAGTTATAATTTCAATTAATTTTATTAATTTAAATTAATTTTATAGAAAATATTACTATTTTTTTCAATCTTTTTAAGATTAAGATTATATTTTAAAATTTATTTGAATTTGTTAAATTTTTTCTAATATTTTTAAAAATTTTAATTTAAGATGTCAACAATTTTTTTTTAATTCGAAAAACTTCAAATTTTTTTTTTTTAATTTTTTGTATCAAACATAAACAAAAATGAAAAGAAAAATTAATATATTTTACTAAATTTTAATTTTTAACGAATTTTTATACTTTAAAAGTAACTTTTCAACCATAAAATCCGAAAAATTGTGAATTTTGTTATATATTAACTGTTTGTGAATTTTGGAAAAGTTAATTACGATAAAATATAAAACAAATTATAAAATTACACTTGCCTAAAATTTTTAAATTAATTTAAAGGTCAATAGTGAACTAATTTTTCAATGTTTTGTCAATATCAAAAATGCGCTCACATCTCAAAAAAACTCGACAATTATCAATTAAATTGCAAATAGAAAAAAACGCAAAAATTAAGTCAACGAACGTTTATAACCCACAATTAACAATAACAAAACAATAAAAAAATTATTTAGATCCATATCTTTCGTAATAGTCCAATTAACTACTATCTAATCACTGATAAGGAAATTCCGACTCGTAATACAGCAAAAGTCGATTAAATCTGAAGGACCTTCGAAAATGCCAAAAAAGTTCACTTTCTCAAGACTAATGCGACATTCAAATAATTTACGATATGTTTTTATGGCTCACAGGGCCAAACTTCTTCACATTTTACCATAAATCACGCAATTTCGTATGTAAGCTCACCTCATATCGCGCAAAAAACATTTATCATAAAATTATTTTTTTTTTTGGGTATTTCGAACACTTTACATTCACATGTGTCGAAGTACGACGTTTTAATATTCTCGAGTTATTGTTTGTTCGTTATTGACACGATTCGAGGCGAGTCAGTAGCTAAGTGTATCTCGTTCGATCAACATCGAGAGACATGAGTCGCAAAATGAAATTAATCGGGGTTACGGGAAGTCTTCTTGTGCTTGTAATAGCAATTAGCACAGTTGGGATCGTTTTTTCTGAAGAATATACCGGACCCAAAGCCACAAAACAAGATCTCGATGAACTGCGGAAACTGATGAAGTCGAATTCGATTCATGCTTACATTATTCCGTCGAATGATGCGCATCAAAGTGAATATATTGCACCGAGTGATGCCCGTTTGGCGTTTATTTCAGGCTTTACTGGCTCAGCTGGGTATGGAATTGTGACTTTGGATGATGCCGCGTTATGGACTGACTCGCGTTATCACTTGCAAGCGGAACGGCAAGTCGATCAATCGCTCTGGACCATCATGAAAATGGGCAATGTTGGGGTTTTGACCAGGGCGGAATGGCTTCTTGCTGCTTTGGGTAAAAATAGTAAAGTTGGATTTGATCCTGTGTTGGTTTCTTCAACGGAAATTGCCACTTTGACACCTACGATGACCCAAAATAACCATTCAATGGTCCCTCTTGAGAAAAATCTCATCGATTCTGTGTGGAAAAATAAGCCCCAACCGAACCTAACTCCCTTGAAACCACATTCCTTGGAGTATTCCGGCAGAAATTCAAGCAGCAAAATCCAATCAATCCGTGACGAGTTGAAAAAAAATCAAGCTGAAGCTATTTTCCTCACAGCTCTCGACGATATCGCCTGGCTTTTCAATCTCAGAGCTACTGATGTCAAAAATACTCCGGTATTTTACTCTTACGCCCTCGTTTCCGACAAAATCGTTCAATTGTATCTGCATAAAAATCGTTTCACGAAATTAATTGAGGATCATTTCAAGGCTGAAGGAGTCAAAGACACCCAAATTAAGGATTATTTGACTGTCGCAAAGGATTTTTCAACTTACGTGAACTCGACAAAAGGTCGCATTTACATTCCAACTGCCGTGAATCACGCAATTTATTCTGCAGTTCCTGCTTCTCGTTTAGTTCAAAAGAATCTCGTGGCAATCATGAAGTCTGTGAAGAACGAAATTGAAGCAGAAGGCATGAAAAAGTGTCACGTGCGGGATGGAGCAGCAATTGTTCAGTACCTGCATTGGTTGGAAGAGAATGTTGGCACGAGAAAAATCACGGAAATGGATGGCGCTGTAATTTTGGGTGAATTTCGAGCTCGTTTTGAGAAGTTTCAGTCGTTGAGTTTTACGGCAATTAGTGCTGTGGGATCGAATGCTGCGATGGCACATTATACGCCGAGTAATGAGTCGGCAAAGGAAATTACGAGGAATGAAGTTTATTTGATTGATTCGGGTGGTCAATATTTGTAAGTATTTTTTTTTTTAATTCAGTGAAAAAAAATTAATTAATAAAAAATTAAATTTAATATTCAACACATTTTTTTTAAATATTTAAATTTTAATTCAAAATAAAAAAATATAAATATTTAAAAAAAAATTAAATTATTTTTTTTTTAATAAAAAAATATTTTTTTAAAATTAAATTAAATAATTTTTTTTAAATTAAAATTAAATTAATTAAATTAAAAAAATAATAATAAAAGTTAAAATTAAAAATTAAATTAAATTAAATTTAAAAAAATTAATAAAAATTAAAACTAAAATAAATTTAAAAATTTCTAAAGAAATTGAAAAATTAACTATTGAAAAAAATTAAAATATTTGAAAATTCCAAAAAGAAGTGATTTATTTTTTGACTAAAAGACCATTTTTTAAAACAATTTTTGTAAAATTTTAATTTTTTTTTAATTTAAGATTTTACTTTGACTTTCATATCAAAAATTAAGAAAATTCATCGAAATTTTCATTGAATTTTAACTCAAAAATTTTTTCGACTTTCAAAAAATTAATTACCTTCTAAAATTTCTGTTTTTTAGGGATGGAACGACTGACACGACGCGCACAATTCATTTAGGAACCCCGTCAGCCTTTGAAAAAGAAGCATTTACTCGCGTTCTTAAAGGATTTATCGCAGTTTATACTTCAATTTTCCCCAGCGGTGCGACAGAAACTTATTTTGATGCCGTTGCACGTCGTTCTTTGTGGGAAGTTGGCTTGGATTATGGTCACGGAACAGGACATGGCATTGGATCGTTCTTAGCAGTTCACGAATATCCTCCGCTTTTCTCATCGAGACCTGATCCTGCATTCCCCGGGCTTATTAAGAACATGTTTGTGTCGAATGGTAAGATTTTTTTATCGATTTTTGTTGAAAAATTGATTTTTTATTAATTTTTATGAAAAAAAAATTGAGTTTACTTAAATTTTTCCTCATTTTTAGAGCCTGGTGTCTATATCGACGGCAAATTTGGTGTCCGTATCGAGGATGTAGTTCAAGTTGTTCCCATTAACACCCAATTCGACTTCAACGGAAGAGGTTCAATGAAATACGACATCGTCACAATGGTTCCTTTCCAAACAAGTCTCATGGATTTGAGTCTCTTGACCGAAGAAGAAGTCGCTTGGATCAATTCTTATCACGCGAAGACCTTGAGAGAAGTTGGAGATTTATTGTTAAAAGTCAACGACGTCTCGTCATACAATTGGTTGAAAGAAGCCACGAAACCTATTCAAAAATTGACAAAATAAACTTAAAAATTAGTCATTTTTGTTACCAATAAACCAAAAAAATTCATTAAATTTAACGGATTTTACTTTTAAAAATTTTTTAAAAAATAATTTCGAACGAACCTCACACAAAAGTGGGACAAAAAAATATTTTCAGACCAAAATCTCAAACATTCCATAAAAATTGACGTAAACAAGAATCAAAAGTTAAAAAATGTCTCAGGTAAAAAATTAATTTTCACTTAAAAACAAAATTTTTTAAATAAAAATTTACTTCCAGACTTACGAATTTAATGTCGCCATGACATGCGACGGTTGCAAAAACTCCGTCAATCGCGTACTTTCCAAATTAGAAGGTAAAAAATTACTCCGGTTTCCCTTTTTTCCTCAAAATAACAAAAAATTTCTTATAGGAAAAATCGAAAAGGTCGATTTTGACGTTCCCGGCAAGAAAGTTTGGGTCACATCCGCTATGACATCCGACGAGGTCCTCGAAGTCATCAAAAAAACCAACCTGGAGACAACTTATGTCGGTCTCAAAGCATAAATTCTTCGTCTTATCTAATCGGATGAATATTTAATGATACTATGAGGGAGTTGACCTCTTCTTAATTGGGTCGTCAATTCAAGTTGTAATTTTTTTGATGAAATATTTTCTTTCTTTAGTATTAAAAAAGAGCATTTTCGACGTTATTATTGTTGCAAAAGAAAAAAAGTGCAGTGGCCAAAGTCTAAAAAAAGACATAAAACAGGAATTTTATCTTATCTCGCACACAAAGTGATGATGTTAGTGTAGCTTTTGATAAATTTTTTGATTAAATATGATTATTAAAGAAGTGTGAAGAAGAAAAGTTTTTGCTTTGACACAGAACTGATAAAAATTTGACTAAATATGCTTTTGAATTTAACGAGATTAATTTTTGGTGCAAATATTTTTAACAAAAAAAAGTGAAAAATGTCACTTTTGTATGAATTTTTAACTATTTAATCGCTATTTAATAAATAAAGTTTTATTTCAATTAATTTTTTTGTGTTTTTTTTTATCTCCGTATTGAAAAAATGGTTTAAAAAATAATTTGAGAAGAGTTAATTTAAATTTTAAGGACTTTTTTTTCTTGAGATTTTCGATCAAAATTTCATTTTTAAACTGTTTTTACAAGAAAAAAAAATTATTTCAATAAAAAAAATTTTTTAAAAATATTTTTCTTTTGAAAAAATAGATCCAATATTGAATTTTAGATAATTTAAAAGTACTAAAATTATAAAAAAAATAATTAATTAATTTTATTTATTTTCAAAATTTGTTGGATTTTTAGATGAATAAAATTACAGAATGACTTAGAATCCATTTTAAATTAAATTTTAACTTGAAAATTCATAAAATTTGAATTAAAAAATTATTTTTTTTAAATTTTTTGAAGTTTTGAATAATTTGAAGCCTCAAAATGAGTTAATGAGTGAAATTTAACTAAAAAAATCATTTTTATTGAAATTGTTTTTTTTAATTTTTGAATATGGTCAAATTTGGTCAAAAATAAGGAAATAAAATTTAAAAAATTTTTTTAATATTATTTAAATCTTAAATCTTTATTTTTTTTATTATAACACATTATAAACGTCTTCATTCATCTGATTTTTTTTTTTACAAAAATAAAATATATATTTTTTTATATTAATTTTTATACATCTTTTGATTTTTTTTTCAAATATCATATTTTTTTAAAGTCTCTCTATTGTTATCGTCTACGAAACAAAAAATAAAAAAAATTGCAATAAATATTTTTTCTTTTAAAACGGAATGTTCACAACATTTTAGGACATTTTCTTCTATTTTTTAGATAAAATCTACGTTAAAATTGTGCTGTTTGCTGCTTTTTGTCAAACGGAAGTGAATTTTGATTTATTTTGAAATGCGTTTCGAGTGTGCCGGTCCGTTCTTCGATCATTTCTTCTTCTTTTGTGCCTTCATTTGTTGCTTTTGCAATCTCTTTTGCTCCTTTTCCATGAGAGATTTGTACAATTTGTAACCGAAAAGGGCTGAAAATAAACAAAAATATTAAAATTTTGTCTTTTTACCGTAAAAAATTAGTACTAATTGCTAGAATCACGGTACAAATGGACAAAATCAACCAAAAATATTCATATTCATCGACAATTTCTTCACTTTTCTCTACGAGATTCGCATGCAAGGCCTTTAATTGCTCACGAAAGTCATTACTCAGTTGATCGTTCACGAGTTTTCTCTCATCTTCGTTCAATTCGTTGAAAGTTTGACTCAGCGCGCTAAATTTAAGCAACAATTTCTTCGCAATTTTTCTTCCATCGACACTTTGGAGCAAATCTTGTAATAATTTTAATGTTTCTTCGTTCAAAAATGGATTTTCCGCAGAATTTTCGTGTAATTCGTTCATTTTTCTTGCTTTAACATGACTTTTTATGGCTCGACGAAGTGATTTTTTGCGATAAGAATGATAAGATAGGCGGAAGAAAAGTCAGTTCTTTGAGCGAAATGACTTCAAAACGTCAGTCAATCACTTTTAACAAGTTTTAACACAAAAATTTCTCGCATCATGCAATCCAATTCGCAAGTAGATGTTAATTAAAGTGTTTAATTGTGATCTTTTTCCATGGTTTATTGAAGTGTGTATTGAAATCGCGTGTCCGATCGCTAAAAATTTAATGAAAAAATTAATTTTTGACTTCAAAGTTTTAAATTTTTTAAAAGGAATTTTGATTTTTTTTTATTTTTTGAATCAAAATTCAATCAGAAGCTAAAAAATAGCCTAAAAAATTGATGAAATTTACAATTTTTTTTAAAATTATACAAAAATTTATGAAAAAAAATTATTTTTGACTTCAAAATTTGAAAATTTTCTTAAGAAATTTTGATTTTAAGAGACTTTAATGAATAAAAAAATTAATTTTTAAATATTTTGTGAATCAAAACTCAATTAGCTTTTAAAAGTGCCGTCAAAAATGTATTAAAAATTTTTTTAGAATTTTTTTAGCAAAAATAATTTGTAATCATGAACTTTAAATAAAAAATTTGGTAATAATTTTGTAAAATTATTTTAAAAAATTTGTCTTTTTCTAAAGTAAAGAACTTTTAAAGCAAAAAAATCTCTTGACATTTCATAAAATTGCTAATTTTTTAACCAGTTTTTGGTAAAATTTTAAAGTTTTCCAAAAATTTCTAATTTTTTCTTCAATTTTTCACAACTTTTTTTCAGTCACCCCTATTACAAGGCAAAAAACGAGAGAGAATCGATGTTAATTTAAATAAACATAATTTTTTTCTACTGTTTTTTCTCAATTCATCGGTTCTTCACACCTCTCCGTGTACTTTTTATCTCACGTTTTGTTGTAAACAACGATATTTTTTGTTCAGTTTCGTTTAATGGGGATTTCCAATCATTTCAGTTCAACTTCAATTCAAGTCTTATCACTTTCGTTTAGCATTGAAGTACAAAAAATCGCTGCTGATAATGCCAAAAAATCTAATACGTGTCCAAATCCGACTCGTATCTCTTTTTTTCTTACCAAAAACTGCCACAAGTAGGAAAATCATGCACGCAAAGACCATATATTCCCGCGGGCCTGCCACTAATTTCGTCGGATCGCCTCCGCCTTCGTTCATTTGCGACGCCCGAAGTGCTCTCATGATCAAATCTTTCTTCAATTCGTCCTTTTCCGCCTCACTCATGTCCTTGACATTGTCCAACATCTCCAAAAATTGCTCCATGGATGGCGGACCGCCCGCTTCGAAGCCACTGCCACGCTTGGCACTGCGCTCAATGAAGTCATTGATGTCGAAATTCGGATCTGGGTTCATTTTTTTGCAACTTTTAATGAGGTCGGTGGTTCGCGCTCGACTGAAATCGTCAGCAAGACGTCGCAAAGGTAAGTTTTAATCGAATGCATGTGTGTGTTTGTGCCATTTCGTAACAATATTTTGATTACAATTACTTATCGCAGCAAAACATTCGTCGAAATTATGTCATTCGGCATTTCGCTGGGGGATTCTAAAGTCGGAACTCCAAAAAAAAAATTACAACTCATCAAAAAATTCCTCATCCGAATCAACAGTTCTCGAAACATATGTTTTGGCAAAAAGCAAACATTTTCTTACACGTATGCGAACCTTCCACGCAATCAATTTTCGTGAACGGAAAAAAAAAATCCGGAAATTTCGCTTACCACTGAGTCCAACGACGAGAATTGCGGGCACGATGAAGACCACGTTCGGGAAACTGAATTGGAATGGATCGGATTTCGAGCTTAGTTCAACCATCTTTTTGTTAGGAAACGGGAATGCGATGCGACACAAAAATTGCGTGCGATAACTTTTCTTGATGTTTTTATACTGCGATGGTAGATGCTGATAAGAATGCTCGACGAATACATGCCACAACAAAAGTGGATAACTGTAAATGCACAGCGGCGAACGTCTCGTGGAGGAGTAACGGAATGTGGTTATATTGGAGTTTTTGAAAGGGCGCGACATGCGATTTTAATGAAAAATTTGGTTTTTGAAGGTTTTTTTGAGAGAATTTTAAGGGAAATTAAAAAAATTTTTAGAAAATTTATTTTGGAGTACAAAATTTATAATTGATAATGTTAAAAAATTAATTTTAAAGCAATTAAAGAGCTTGGAAATCATAAAAAATCAAGAAAGAGCTTCAAAAAAATAATTTTTTGTCCTCATTATGATAAAAATTTGATTTCATGAAGTTTATGGAGTGTTAAAAATTTATCTAAAAATATTTAAAGGACTGAAAAATTATATAAAGATTAATCATCAAACCTAAAAATTATCATAAAAAGTTAGAAAATCAATAAAATTCAACTTGATGATTAAAAATTGAGCGTAAAACGTCTCTAATTTTTTTTAAAAATAATTTTTAAGTTAACATTTTTTTTAAATTTTGCTTTAAATATCAGTTCGAGTCTAAAATTTGTTAAAAATATTCAAAAAAATCAATTTAAAAGAATTCAAAATTATTTCGTGATTTCTTTGAATTTAATTTCGTGAAACTTTTAATGATCAAAACTCGGAATTAAAAATCCTGGTCTATATAAAAGGTGCTTTGAAATCATGAATTAATTCAAAAATTAAAATTAAATAATTAAAAAATTAAAAAAATTGAAAATAATTAAAAAATAAAAAAACTTAATTAAAAAATCGAAAATAAAAAAAAAAAAATTTTAATTTCAAATTATTTGAAAATTTTCTAAAAATCACATTTTAGCCTTTAAATATTTGCCTTGAAAACACTTTAAAAATTAAGCATGAAAATTGTCTAAAAATCACAATTTGGCCTTTAAGTATTTGCCTTGGGAAAATTTTAAATTAACTTTTAAATTAAATAAAATAAAAATAAATATATTAAATAAATAATTTATTAATGATTAAAATTAAATTAAATTAAATGATTTTTTTCAATTTTGATTTAATTAAATTAAATTTAAAATTATAATTAATTAAATTTTAACTAAACTTTAAGTAAAAGATATGAAAAATTACCTTTAAAAACTCCTGACGATTTAAATTAATTAAAAAAAAAACCCAAAAGAGAGAAAAAAATAATAAAAATCTCAAGTATGAAAGCAAAAATAACAATTTATTGCAAAATTTCATTTTTTTTTGTTAACAATCTTAACTTTAAAAACTTATTTTCTAACATTTTTAGTAGATATCTCTATTTCTAAACATTTTCTCTTTCTCTTTAATGAATATCAATCTTTGTGTAATTCTTTATTTTTCATTCTTCTTTTATAAAAATATATTTTTTTTTAGTAAAAATTAAAATCTAGTACTATAAAATTGGGTGAAAATTCTAAATTTATGGACTAAATTAAATCAAAAAGTAAGGTGAAGCCTTTTGAAACTCTCTACTATTTTTCATTAATATTTATGTGACTTAAAGCTAATTTTATTTACTTAGGCACTTATTAAAAATTGTCTTTCATTGATTTGACAAACATTAAAAAAATACTTTAAAAAAATCTTAAAATTAAAAAAATTATTTTTATGTAGATTTATTCTTAGAAACAAAAAATTATGCAAAAAATCCTTTTAACCGAAATTACTCACTAGAAAAAAAAAATATAAAAAAAATTCCGTCACCGTTTCAAATTTTCTTCTTTCATTTTTTTCATTTTTTTAATGGCTCATTACAACTTCGGGTCTCATCAAAATTTTTCCGTTTTGTGATTCAACCGCGAAAAGCGAGTCATTTTTCACGTTGCTCAATACCTCGTCAGTTAGCATCACTTGCACATTCGCCGGACCAATCATGAATAAGTTCATTTTGACGGCATCGACGAGACTGTTGTTGCTGTCGGAATATTTCGTTTGCAGATCCCACGGCGACGATGGCGGCTCAACGAATCCGGGCACTTTATGCAACTTTTGGAACAATTCCTTGATGGAATAGCTGTGCAAGTAAATGGCGTGATAGACGGCGTTGTCCAACGTTACGTAAATTGTGAGACGGGGCGAGATGCTCTTCGAATGGATGATGTTGTACATGCGAATGCCGTCAGCCAAGCCGCAGATTTGGATGAGGTCTTCTTTTGTCATTCTAAAAAAATAATTTTTTTATGAAAATTTTTGATTTTTTTAAAGAAAAAATGGGGATTTGTGTTACCTAAGAAGATCAACGCCTGAAAAACGTGAAAAAGCATTCGTGAATTTCGATAAACGTTGTTGGGCGAGCCAATGTGCAACTTGTACGGGAGAGAATTCTGCCGAAATGGGCGTTATCTGGAAAGAATTTGAACAAAAATGATTAAAAATAATTTTTTTGGGTAAGATTTTTCAATTTTTGAATATTTTTTTAAGAAAAATTCTCTTAAGAACACTAAAAGTTTCTAAAAATCAATTTAAATAAAAATTTTTAACTCTATTCTTAAAGAAAAAATTTAAAAATTCTCACTTTGAGAGTACTTTAGACAATTTTTAGTTAATTTTTGTGCTTCAAAGACATTTCTTTTTCAGAAAATTGTCAAAATCTTCAAAAAATATCAATAAATTTGCATTAAAATGATTAAAAATTATTTGAACAATTGAAATTTTAGAAATTTTTACAAGATATTTAAAGATTTAAATAAATTTTTCAAGAAAAAGTTAATTTGAAGCACTAAAAGTTGCTAAATATCATTTTAAAAATAAAAATTTTAAACTCTTTTCTTAAAAAATCTTTTAAAAATTCAAAGTTAAAAGTAATTTTTAACAAATTTTAGAGCTCTAAAATCAATTTTCTTTAAAAAAAATCCAAAATCTTCAAAAAAATTTAAAAAATCATCAAAAAACTTACATATTCCTCATAATCCATTTTATTGAGATTAATTATCTCACTTTCGTCGGGCTTCAATAAGCCATTGGTCGATGTCATGCTATCTGTGCGCATCAATCCTCCTGTTTGAACCCCCGCACCAAAGGGAACTAACGCATCGTACTTGGAAAGATATTGATTTGGTGAATCAGATGCCGGAGAAATATTTCTTTTAATCCTAAAAATCAATTTTTTTAATTAAAAATTTAAATTTTTTAAAGAAAAACTTACGATTCCGGACTGTAACAATTGGGAATCATGCTGTAGAGATGCTCAAGTGAAATTTCATGCAAAATTGTGTATTCGTAACTTCTTTGATACTTTTCCTGCTCCGAAGGAGGACGTTTCATTATTTTTTCTCTATCTTGTTTGTGTTTGCGATCGGCTCCTTTTAACTTAAAAACCTTTAAAAAAAAAACATTTTTAGTAATTTTTTTTTTAATTTTTCAGATTTTTTCTTACCTTTATTTGACAAGCCGCTGCGTGAAGAGGTTTGAGAGGCTTATTGGCGCCGTAAACGTTGTCCTCGTACGTTTCAACTTGAATTCTGAACGGAACGCCTTTCTCGCCGCCATGCTTTTTGGGCGTAAATTCCGTCGAAATGCAATTAACTCGGATGTAAACGCCACAATCCTGTTGCGGATCCCACAAAACTTCGATCATATTGCTAAAACTAAAGTTCGCGGGTTGATTAAAATGGACAATCCCGTAACTCAGAGGAACATCCAACTCCAAAACACGATCATTCGGATGGGTTTCCTGCCATTGGCGCATCTGTTCTTTTTCCATGTACTGCAAACGGCGCTCATAAAAGCAAATTTTGATGACACTTTTCAACAATTTGCCTCGCAAAGCCCCCAAATCGCCGGTTTTCTTGAATTTTATCTCGTAACTCTGTCCCTGGTTGAGATACGTCAAGCTGTCTTCGTTGTGTTTTTGTCCAATTGCTGTTGCAGCTTTCAACATATACTCAAATTGCCCATAGGACTCACGAGAATTTGCATTTCCGATCTCCATGGGGGGCGGGGGCGGTTGCGGAGGACTTCCATTATTCTCATATTGATTGGGCGAATTGAAATTCTGACCCGGATTCATGTCACTACTGCCAGCACTTCCTCCAGCAGTCGATCCAGTACCCATGAAACCAGATTGCATCGCTTGTTGTTGCTGCCGATTGCCGGAACAACCATCATTACGCGAATTATTGATCAATTGTTGCTGTTGCGGATCGTCATTTACGCAATTTGGCGAATAATTTTCGGGAGTCGGTTGGGTAAATTCACGTTTGAACACCGTAAGGCCCGAAAAGTTGAATAAGGAGTCACTGCGGGGGAGAAACATGAAATAAAATTAATAAAAATTGTACTTTGGACGAGATTTCGTGCCCGAAAATCAACAAAACTGATGTCAGAAAGGTAATTTTTTCAGAGTTTTTGATTCAATTATCTCAGCGGTGTGAAAAAACTTTTTGATTCCAGCTTACATTTACATTAAATCATTAAAAATTATCACCTGGATGCCATTTGCGAGCGTACACGTTCCGTACGGTGACGTTCCGAGTGATAATTATATTAAAAAAATTCGATTTGTATTCAATGGCAAAACAAAATACTCGAAAATGCGTGGAAAAAGTGATGGTCAACGGTAAATTTTGTTTTTTTTCCAACAAAATGCATGGAAATGCTCCGTCACAGATTTCCGAAGATGATAAGTGACGAGAGATTTCGCGTAGATTGCATTGATTTTTGACCTAAAGGGTAAATTTCCAGTTGCGACACTCACCCGTTATAGATGCTGTTCGAAATTTCTTGTTGTAAATCCAATTCCAAGTCATCGGGCCATGTTAAACGACCTAAAAAGACACAAAAAAATATTTTTTTCATTAATTTCCATTTTTTTCCCTTATTTTTAGATTATTTTAACCATCGATCCGCGGAACTTTGGGACTTCTACCTGGACTATGCTGTTGCGCCGCCATTAGCAGCCATGTTTTGTACAGTAACTGATCTTCGAACGGAACATTTTTCATCTGAGATTCGAATGTCGCGTTATTTGTGGACATTTTGTCGGATTCGTCGTCGTTCATGTTTGACTCGTTAAAGGAAGACATTTTTGAATTTAATGAAATTCTCTATTTTAATTCGCATGAATTTCGAAACTAACATGTTTCTTTCAAGGAAATCGCACTGAAACTGCTGCGACAGAGACTGAGACTGAGCACAACTGATTAACAGAAACGAAGTTGTAGTACGATGGAAGTATAAAGAAGACAGATAATGATTGTAGGAGACGAGACGCGTCGAGATGAGAGTTCAAACATTTTAAACAAATACTAGTAAATTATTTTTTTTCTGTTTTTCTTGTTGTTTTGATGATGATGATTTTGATGTGTGACGACGAGTGTTTGTAGTAAGTGACATCCCGTAAGAATGAAAGTTTTCGTCATTGTGTGAGACTTTGGGTGTAAAGTTGTGTGTCGCACTGATAACAACTACACGCAAAAAGGTGACTTTCGATGATTTTCGAAAAAAATCGAAAGTTTTGGTGCACGTATATGAGGGAATGCAACAAACGAACTTTTAAAATATCGAAAACTTTTCTCGAGAAAATGAATTGTTTTGAAAAATTACTAAAATTCTAATTTAATGAGGATTTAATCCTATAGAAAGCTCACTTAATAATCTCAAAACCCAGTAAAATGTTAAATTAGGTCTGAATAAAAAAATATTCGTTTAAAAGAGACTAACGGAACAAGAAAAAATGATGTTTAAGGGGCTCTTAACGTATTTTTCATCCCCCCAACGAATTGAAATCGTAATATTGAATTGTAATTGTAATATAGAAATTGTAATAATATGAAGATAAGTATAACTATCGGGGATTTCTAAGGGTTGCCTGAAGACCTAACCTATCTCATAATTAGGATTAAAAAAATTTTTATTAAAAACTCATCATTTAAAGTTGTTTTCGGTCTCAGTGAGATTGAAATCGCGCGATTTTGTGCGTGGCTTTTTTAAAATTCGCATAGTTCACTTCGATATGGAATCCGTAACGCATCATGTCATTCAACAAATTTACTCCCTTGTAAAATAAACAATTCTGTGCGAATGCTGATCTCATTCAAGGCAACCTCAGTTCGTTTCCGCTTCTTAACAAATTCAGCCGATCCTCTGTATCCCATTATGCATTTTTTTGTTAAGCCTTGTATGTTTCGTGAGGAAAGCAAATCTCACTCTGATTTGTTTGACATTCATATTAAGTAACTCTTTAGTTCTTTTTGGAGATCTGCATAGTTTTTTTTTTTTTTTTAAAAACAGTCAATTTTTATTTCGTCAATTTTATTTTAAGTTCAGTTTCAGTGAACATCATCGGAAAATTTTTGCAACTATCCCTGGTCGTGACCAATACTAATTGCCTTACGTAGCGCCAAAGTTAAGTAGCAAGAGCAATCAAGCCTCTGAAAACTCAGTCTGCGACTCCGGATTTCCCGGACTACCATAATGCATCATGCCAGTGCGTAAAAAGTGTACAAAAAAACACACATTTACTTAACAGAAAAAAAAAGCAAAAAAGAGAAAAAAAAAATTTTTTTTAAGAAGAAACTTAAACAAGGACTTCAGGAATTTTATAAAAATCCTTAATGGAATAAAAAAATGAAATTGGCAAAGATTGAATGTGCGGGTTCTCATGAGCAATGATTCCGTTAAAGAACTTTAGAGTGAGTCTCCTCGCAAATTGATCCAAATCTTCCATCTCTGTCATTTCGTGTACAGTTCTGCATAGTAAAATGAATTCACATGGCTTGATAGATTTCTTTCTTCATCTTCCCGGTTTCATCGATGGGCCATTCTTCCAATTTTTTGAAGGATCTTGGGATATTTTAACTAAAATATTTAATCATAAAGCTAAATTATTTGACATTTTTACTAAAAATTTTCAAAAATTAGAAAATTTGTTTAAAAATTTTTGCTTTCTTTGATTTTTCAAAAATTTATTGAAATTTATTTCTTACTGAAATTGATTTTTAGTTCAAACTTCTTTATTTACTTATGATTATTTTTTTAATTTTAAAATATTTTTTATTAAGGCCACTCCAAATGAAACCCAATAGTTTTGTCCAAAATAAATAAAAAATTTTGAAATATTTTTTTTCATACAAAATATCAAATTTAAAAAAAAAATTTTGATCTTTAATCAATATTTTTGTTGTTTTGAGTTTCTTACATTGATATTTGTGTATTAAAAATTGATTTAAAAAAATTAATTAAAATTGAAAAAATTAATATCATAAAAACAACTGTCAAAATTTTTTCAATTCAATAATTTTCATGAAAATTAATTTTTAAAGAAAATTTTTTACGATTTTTACAAAATTTAAAAATTATTTTTTAAAAAATTGAAAATAACAAAAAATCGGTGATTTTTGATGAAATTTTTAACAATTTTGCCCCTATATCGGACAAAACTATTGAGTTTCATTTGGAGCGGCCTAAATTTAATTTAACCAAAATTCAAGTTTTTGAATTAATATTCTATAATGAATTGTTAAAATTAAAAAATATAGTGAATAGCTAAATTTTCATCATTTTAAACAAATTTATAGAGTTATAACTTGTTATCAAAACCTTATTTCTTGTTTTTGTACCGGTAGCTGAATAAACTGAACTCATGTGAAAATAAAAAAAAACACGTCAAAAATTAAATTCTTTAAAAATTAAGTTTTTTTTTTCAAAAACTCAACTATTGGCAAATTTTCAAAACAACAAGAATTTAGGAACAAACCTTGACACAATTTCCTTATCTTTCAAGTGTCGCATTTGATCGTGAATGACTAGACAATTCCACATAATTCAATAATTCGAGACTTTTTTCATGTCTTTGGGCATTTTAGAAACTCTTTTCGTGTCTTTTTAATCCCTTGTTGCAGTACCAGCCCCCTATTTCGAGTAGACATGAAATTCAATAACATCAGACGTGATAACAAACATGAGACAAAACTTAATTATTATTTACATTCCTCTCTCTGTAATTGTAATCTTTGTGTCTCATTACTGCATTTTCTATAAAAATCGTCTTAATTGGTGTTAGAGAACTACTCGCACAGACATGATTTCTTTCCAACGCCTTAAGTTTGTCTGTGTTTGAGAGATAAATTTATTTTTCTTATCAGAAAAAAATAAAAATTTTTGATGACCTGTGACCAGAAATTTGACTTCGGATGGATAATGAGCGTGCTGAGACGACACACTTTCAAATCGGAATTTAATGAAATGTTTCAGTTTTTTTTTGTTCGAAATCATCCAGCTCAGTAACGCCTAAAATTATATCGCGAGTGGAGTGATATCTAAAAACCGTGACGACTTAATCAGACAACATTTTGTTAATTTTTTCGTCGTTTTCATGTAATGAATTTTTGTCGTGTATTTTGTAGCAGACGTTTTTCAGCGCGCGAAAAAAAAATGGGAGATTCTACTTTTTTGAAGAGGGAAATCCAACGTGGGACTCCGAATTACATGGCTTTTGATGCTGTTAATGAGGTGAGTCATAAAAACTGATAAAAAAATCTTTCATTGACTTTTTTTTGAGTGAAAATTTTTTAAAAGGTGTGAAAATGTGATAAAAACGAGCTTAACCTCAATAAAAAATTCAGATCTCGTAAAAATACTCACTTATCGTGGATACAAAGCCATCTTTTGTTATATTTCGTAAAATTTTTATTTATTTACTTTTTCACATATCGCAATCATCATCTTATCCAAACAAGCTTTTAAGCTTCATAATTAACGTAATTTACGACAGTTTATTATATTTTTCTTTTGGAAATCCTTATCAATTGTCGCCTCTGGCTGCCGGACAACAAAGTTTTGTTCAAAGTTAGAAACGAATTTTTTTGAGAAAAACATGAAAAAAAATAAAAGTTTATCGTTTTTAAACCAGAATCAACTTCAAAGGTTAAACTTTTTTGTTGTTGTTGTCGATGTGATGGTCTGAACAGGTTTCTAATTTGAATTAATCAACAAAATTTGTTGATAGCTTGTTTGGTTCACGCATATATCGTATGCACAAAATGAAGAATAAAATGAAATGTGACGTGTCTTTGCAGTTTTTTTTCTTACTTTTGAAAGTGGTCATGTGACTTTTTTTGTAAAGATACATTTTTTTGTCACTAACTAAGCCGATGTTGATGAGTGTCGAAAATATTCTTTATTTAAATAAGAAGTTCAATGTGTTTTTTTTCTGCGAGACGAGACAAAAAGCTTGAACAAGTGTTCAGTAAGTCGTTTGTTCTTTTAAAGAAATTTTAAAAAAATTTTTTTTTGACAAAAAAACTTGAAAAGATAAAAAAATATATTTTTAGATATAAGGCGTGTAGTTTTGTATAAAAATAGTTAATTAAAATTTTCAAATTTAGTATTCATAGATTTTACTTGGAAAGATATTGTTCTTAAACAAAGTCGCAGAAAAATAGTACACGTTCTATCAACGTGTTCTTTAATCAAGAGCAATTAATTAATGCCAATAAAAACTCGACATTTATTTGGAAGATGACGGTAGAAGGTTAGTTAGAAACTGAAAAGTTGTGAGAAATGAAGTTTCAGTACATTTTCTGGTAAGTGTTTAAATGAAAAGAAATTAAAATTAAATACTTTTTAGGACATTATTTGGTAAGCTCTAAAAATGCTCCAGTGACGAATGATGTCTGTCCGTATATTTTAGAAGTAGTAAAAAAACGTGAGTAAGCCAAAGTTGTTTTTACAGATTAAATTTTATCTCGAGTAAAACGTGTGAGTATAACTCTTTGAAATACTAATATTTTTTATATCTTTGCAGAAATGTTAATAAACACTCCTTTAGCATCATTCCAATATTATTTCGGAGAACCATAGCAATATATGTAAATCGATTTAAAGAAGACATTTGATACTTTTCCTCATCAAAAGCTTTTAAACGATACATTTTAGCAGAAACTAACTACTTTCAACAGTTCCAAGAGATATATTTTGAAAAGACCAATGGATGAGAAAACCTCAGAAGGAACCAAAAAATCTAAATTCTGTAACGACTTATACTATCAATCAATGAAATATGAAATAAGGTGTCCCAAGGAAAATCATTTACGTCAAAAGTATACCTAACCCGAGAAGTTTTCAATCTAGTTTAAGGATCTTGTATTCAGAAAAAGCCAAAAATTTGAAATATCGACCCAAATAGTAAAAAAAACTTTAAAATCTTTAGGATTTGAGATTCAAACCTTGTCCAAAGGACAGAAACTACATTGACCTTTAACCTAATTTTTGTTAAGGTTCAACTTAAACGTGCCACAAATATTGATCTCCATACTGTCGCGACATGTCGAGGGGAAAACGTAAATGTTTTTAATTTACACAAACTGTCATTGTTTGGCAATATGTTAACAACCTTTGTTTTTTTCCGATAAAAATCCTCTCGAAAGCTTAAAAAGCAAAGATAAATCGATTTTCAGGTGAAAGACATTTTTAAAAGTAAAAATTCGTGATTTATCTTTCAAACAGTTTTTTTTTGTAAATTAATTAACATCTCATATTTAATGAGTATAATTAACTTTTAAAGCAAGCCGAAATGCGATCAAGTCATTATCACAGACAAAAAAAAATTAGTTTAATCTTCGATTTGAATAAATAAAGCAAATCTTAATTGAACTTTGTACTCCAATCATTAAAGGAGCTTTGTCCGAGACATACTTAAATTCTTTTATGACTTTGTTTTGTGCACTTTTGTCAATATGTACATTATTTATCGAGTAGGTATCTTGCCTGTGACGTCATGTCTACTTAGAACGAATCCACAAAACAAACGTCTCAAAAACAGGTATAAAACAAGAATACATTACGGGTATTTCCAATTTTTTTTTCGTATCTGCCCGAACCTGTTTTTGCATCGCATCAACTTCATATACATTAATAACATAATAATTACTAATGTAATGAAGTCAAAAAAATAAAATGATATTTTCATAAACAACTATAAAAATTTTCTGTCAACAATGGAAATTTTATAAGATCGACAAACAAAATAGTTAACTGATCAAAACAATTTTTTTAAAAGTTTTTTTTTTGAGGAACCAGTTTATAGTTTCAAATACATATTAGACCTGTTTCGTTACCTAATTAAGCTAAAAACCCTTGGTGATTACCGATTATCCAAATGTAACTTGCACATCAAATATTTAAGTAAAATAGGTACAAAGAGAAAGTTGTTAATGTTTTTTTTTCGAAAACCTACCTTGTTGCCCTTTATTGAGGCGTTTTGCTGGTTGCTCATGTGACGTCGTAAAGTTACTTGCGACATTTTCATTGCCGTAAACGGGTGAAGCGTCTTCTTTTAAAAGCACCTTGGGCGAATTGCTGTTACTAAAGTCAGACGAGAAATCCGTGAGGGCATCTTCAGTGTTCCAGTCAACGCGACGTTTACGCGAAACCATTAGGTCGGGCGTAGCGGGCATTATTTCAAAATCTTTTGGGGACAAAAGGGAGTCCAGTGAATGATTGAACACGTGATTGGCGGAAGTATTGATGGGTGTTGGTTGTTGAATGGATGGTTGACGATAGTGTGGCTGAAAATTAACAAGATTTATGAGACTTAAGTTGCAAAGCATTTATGACTTAAGCTTAAGTTAAACTTTAACGTTACTTAAATGTTAACTTAATCTTAAGTCAACAGAATATTTTGACTTTATAGGCTTAAGTTTAAGAAAAAATTGGAAAGTTTAATTTTTTAATTTAAACTTAGACTTCACAAAAACTTATGGGACTAAAACTTAAGCTTAAGTAAAAATATCAAAAAATAATTTTGGCTTAAGCTTAAGTTTAAGACTTAACTTAAGTTTTGACTTAAGAATTTTTTTGGTCCTGATTGAAGTTTTTTTGACAATTTTTTGTGGGAAATTATAACTTTTTTTTTAAATTCAAAAGTTTTTTTTTTTAAATTCGATTAAGCCAAATTATTAATTAATTTTTTTTTTATAAATTTTAACTTAAAAGCAAATTTTACTTAAAAAAATAATTATTCAATTAAGTTTTATTTCAAATTTTGAGTTAAACAAAAATTTACAAAAAAATGTTACCTCTTCGAACTGATGTCCGCCAATCAATTCCTGCTCATTAAACCCATCAAAAGACTGAAACAAATCAAAATTTCCGCCTAAATTGTTCAAATAATTTGTCAGCGAGACACGTCTCTGAATTGCAGAAGCTGCTGTCTCGACTAATGCGTCGATATTTTGGGTGCTTTGATAAATATCAAGAGACACATTTGGGGTTAAGGTAGAAAGTGCCGCCATTCGGTCAATTCTTCTCATGTATTGAGATGTTGATGAGGGGCCACTAATTTTTTTTTAAATTTACTTTTTTTGTACTAATTTAATTACTTTTTTAATTTTTTTTTGTTTCTATCAAAAATGAATCTACATCACTTATTACAAACACACAAAAAAATAACACTATGAAAGACAATTTTTCTATTTTCTGAGAATATTGGAATCTTTGGATCTCGTTGTCTTTGGTTTTATTTTTTTTTTCTTAATTGTTTCTTACTTTTTGATTTTATTGTGAATCACAGTCTTTAATGAGTTAAAGTTTTTTTTCTTATCAAAAATTGTTTTTTTTGTTTTAAAATCAGTTCGTGCCGTTAAAATCCGAGCCTGTTTTTAGTGGCCCCTCAAATTAGAAAAGAACGAAGAAGGAGTTGTACAACTTCTTAATTCCAGTGGTTTCACGTTGACGATGACTCTGCAGCAATGTATTCTCGATTTCAATTAGCATTTTGTTGACCAGACTCCAAAAAACAAATTCTGACTTTTGGTGATTAGACTCCATGTGCCGGTGCCAGCAAGTTAAGTAGATACTTTTGCGGATTTTTTCACGAATTATTTTTTTTTTTAGTTTTTTTCTTTAGAGTTTTAAATTAAAGGACACTGCCCTCGACCAATGTATCGGTTTGTTGATTTGTGAAAATAATTATTAAAAAACTCATTCAAAATGTTTTTAATTTTTCTGATTTTTCTTCAATTTTTTTTCTTATTTTTGCTTCTTTAATTTTTGTCCAATTATTTTATTTTTTAAATAAACTTTTTAGCTCGTTTCTTCATTCTATCGCGTCTATGTCATTTACGTGTCATTCAATTTAATTAAATGAAATCGACAAAGATGGCTTCCGAAAAAAAAACACAATTTTTTTTAGTTCCTTGAACCGCTTTTGATCCGCACGCACTTTAATTTTTTTCTAAATTGTCGCGTCGATTCGTTTTTTATGAAAATTTATTTTTATTTTAAATAAATTTCGAATTTGAATATTTTTTTATCTTCCTTTTTTTCGTCAATGCTTGGTAAAAAAACACTTTTATGACCTTATTTTTTCTGTGTTTGTTAAAAAGATCTCTCGATTGAGACAAAAACACGTCTTATCTTTCGAAAAGCTCAAAACCGAATGAACTTCAGAGAATTGATAAATGTACAAAATGACGAACAAGTGGCATGTAAACTCATACAAACACACTTCATTCATAACAACTTCACACACGAGTATGTGTGAGTCGCTTTTTTTATTAATATTTAAAAAAATTATTATTAAAGTAAGTGATGATGCACGACGAAGACGGACAAATAATATAATAAAATTTAAGTTACAACTACAAATTCATCGTTTTTTGTGTGTATTTAACTTTTTGAAATTTGTTTGTTTTGTTATCAATTCAATATTTTTATTTTTTTTTGTTGTGAGAATGAATTTCTTTGCGAGTGTTTGTGTCTCTCGGTGCGAAAACCTGTCTGATTAGATTTAATATCATTTTTTTTTCTTGTCGCAGGTACGTACAAGATGCCGACGAATGCGGTGAGGATCTGATCGGAATGCGGCGATGAGTCAAGAGGAAATGTGGAGGCGACTGGTTTTTGTCGTTTTTTTGAAACGGGAATTATTTTAAATAATTTCTTGGGTTTTTTTCTTTTTGGAAAAGAGGAGCAAGCTGAAAAATGGAATTTTTTAGACTTAAGAAGGTCAATAGATAAATTTGTTTATTTAGCGATGGGTATTGAACGTTCAAGTTTTTTAATTGATTTTGCATGTAGTTTTGATACTTTGAATTGAAGTTTTTAGCCTTAGTGACATGAATGGAAAAATTGAGAAAAATATAAAAAATACTTTTTTTTATGTCAAAAGGTTCGCTTTTTTGAATATTTTTTTAAGATTTTAATTTAAAAAAAATAAATAAATAAAAAAATTAAAAGATTTTTAAAATTTTTGAAAAAATATTTAAATATTTTGGTGAATTGACCTTCCTGAACATATTTTTTGTTAATTAAAAGTCTATTAAAAAATATATTGTGATGAGAACAATTTTTCAAATTATTCAACTTTGGTCAATTTTTTTTTATTTTTGGCGCAATTTTTGTTTTATTTAATTATTGAAAAAGTCAAATTATTGAAGCCATTAATTAAACAAAAATTAATTTTAAAAATTGAAAATAAAATTTTATTTAGATTTAAGTAAAAAAAAAATAAAAGTAAATTTGACAAAAAAAAATATTAAATAAATATTGGCCTATAAATTAATTTTTTTTCTAAGTAAAAAAAAATTAAGGAGTAAAACTATGAAAAGAAAAGCGAAAAATTTTTAATTTTAAAAAATTAAAAAATTAATTTTTAATAATTTTTTTTTATTTTCTTTTTAAGCTATTTTTTTAAAGTTAAATATTAATAAAGATATAATCTTTATATAAAAGATATAAAGATTATAAAAGATAAAAACAAAAAATAAAATTAAAAAGAAAAATAAAGAAATAACATTTAAAAAATTATTTTTATTTTTTAATTAAATTTGAATATTTTAAAATGAATTATTAAGCCGCTCCAAATGAAAATCAAAAATAAAGTCCAAAATTTTTGAAAATAAAATGGGGGGGCAAAATAAAAAAAAATTTTGAAATATTTATTTTCATACAAAATGACAAAATTTTAGCAATTTTTGATCGTTGATCAACTTTTTTGTTGTTTTTTAATAATCTCCTTTGAAACTTTCAAATTAAAAACTGATTTAAGATCATTTTAAGTTGAAAATTGAAAAATTTAAATTTAATAAAAAATAACTGTCAAATAAATTTGAAAAAAAATGGAGTAATTTTATGAAAAATTTTTTTAGAGAAGAAAATTCAAGTTAAAATATGATTTTCAAAACAAAAATTAAAATAATTGATAATTTTTTTTGAAAATGTCTTGAAAAATTATGAAAGTACAACAAAAAACGATCAAAATGAAATAACTTTTTTTTTTAAAAAAATTGGATTTTTGAATTTTAAAATGGGTCATCGGACTTTATTTTTGATTTTCGTTTGGAGCAGCCTTATTTTAAAAAAAAATAAATAAATAAAATAAATAAATAAATAAAATAAAAAATAAATAAAAATAAAACAAAAAACTTAATTAATATTAATTAAAAAATTAAATAAAAATTCCTTAAGACGCACTTTCTTCAAAAAAAAAAAAAAAAATAAAATAAAATTTGATACAATCTCCTTAACAGCCGCAACAATAATTTCCAATCATCATCCAATAAAAGTGCCATCGAGAGCAATATATTTTGCAGTTACACCGAATTCACAAAAGGCAATAAAACGGACAAATTAATTAACGATCAACACACATTTATCATCATAATGTACTTACTTCAGCGACAACAACGCGCGCGCAAACAATGACAACAACCGATCGTGCAACAAAAATAACTGAAAAGTTTTGCCCATTACTAATTGATCCCAATTAAAAGTGTTTCGTGTTGCCTTTTATCGAAACCACTACAGAATAAAAAATATTGCCGATAACATCGCAGTCAAATTCTTCTTGCAATTACAAATTGATTTTTTTTATTATTTTTGATTAAAACATTTTACTTTTATTTTTTTTAGCGCGAATTAATGAATTTATTTCGATACTTATCGTCAAATTTGCTAAATTGACAAAATAATTTGCAAGTAAACAATTTTTTTTGCGTAATTTTTATTTGTCATGAGTCATTTTTCAGTCGAAAAACTTGGAAATGGTGATTTAAGCCCTCAACTGTGTGCAATTTGAGTTTTGTGAGAAGAGATCCGTCTTTTGTGGGATGTGCGAAGAAGACTCGTTTGACTCTGCTGTGAAGTAAGGCCATGCCGCACATGAAACAAGGCTCTTTTGTGAGGTAAATATCGTATCCGGTACATAAATAAGGCCCAAATTTCTCTAAATTATCTCCGACGAGGACTTCAGAGTCGGAAATTTTGTCTTTTATGGGAATTGTGGCTCCAAATTGAAGTTTTGGATTAGAATCTAACAAGATTTCGACCAAATTTGAAGGAAGTCCTTTGAAAATTAGGTCATTTTTGTCTTCAGGATGAGGTTTTTTCGTTTCTTTGTAGGCTCCGCCGTTTTGGGAACGAGCAATGGCATCAATTAAGGACATTGGAGTATGGAGAATTGGATGAAAATTCGTCAAATCGTGAGAAATGGCAGCAATTCTGTTCGTCAAAGGATTTACAGCGATACCGACGTCAATTTCTTCAAGGCTACGGGACAAATAAAGCAAAGATTTCATTAAATCTCGATGAATTTCCGCTTCTTTCTCAATAAAAGGACTTTTCGAGGCAAGTCTTTCCATCTCGACATTCGTGTGGAATTTACAAGGCCAGAATTTTGCAGCTTCTTCATATTGCCATCTTAAAATTGGTTGACAAGCGGGCACTTTTACGAGCGAAACTTCCTCTGAACACCATTCACTCCAATTTTGTCGTTTGACGAACTCTCCGAGAAATTCTGAGTCACTTTTATTTTCATCAATTTCCTCATTTGACGTCCTTCGAATGTCCTTTAGTTGATTTTTTTCACAGAAAATTACTTGCAAGTCCTTTACTCGTTTCAGATGATTCAAATCTTTGTATGGAAAAGCGGCGAGAAGTTGAAATGCTTGCTTGATGTGTTTCTTGTCGCGCACATTTAGGACGAAAACTTCAATCAGCTCTACTGGTTTCAATAAGTTGTCGGGTAAAATGCACTCGAATTCAAGATTTTCTTCTAATTTTGGCTTTTTTGGGGGATTTTCTGACATTTTTAATTGAAAATTCGGAGAGACTTGATTTTTTCGAGTGTTTGTCAACAAATTCACATGGCGAAACAGCTGATTTGTACTAAAATTTGTGTTTCTATGGCATATGTTCAGGGATGGATGTGAGAATTTTCATCAAGGGGCCTTTTTTTTTAATGAAAATTTAACTGAAATGATTCAAATTAATTACATTAATGAAGCTCAGGATAGATTTTAGGTTGAAATTTGGTCGAAAAAATTAAAATTTCGATCAATTTCTTTCAAAAATATTTTTTTTTGCTTAGAAAATGTATTTTTTTAGAAAATATTTAGTATTAAAAATTTTAGAAATATTTAATTTTTGTTCAGAAAATAATTTTTTCAGTAAATTTAGCTTAAAAAATCACTTAAAAATTTCAATTTTCGCTATAAAATTTAAATTTTTGATAAAAAAAAAGTTAATTTTTCCTAAAAAAATCAATTTTTGCTAAAAAAAAATAACTTTTAAAGAAAATTTTTCATTAAAAATATTAAAAGACGCCAATATTTGTTAAGAAAAAAATTTTTAGAACAATTTTATAGTTAAAAATTAAAAAAAAAATAATTTTTTGTTCAAAAACTGAATTTTCAGAGCAAATTTATCAATAAAAATATTAGAAATTGTCAAAATTTGTTGATAAAATAATTTTTTAAAACAATTTTTAGGTAGCCAAAAATCTAAAAAAAAATTTAAATTTTTGTTCAAAAATTTATTTTTTTTCAAAAATCCTTAATTTTCGCTCAAAAATTTAATTTTTTAATTAAATTAAGCATTAAAATCCTTAAAATTCTTAAATATTTCGTCAGAAAATAAATTTTTTGAACAAAATTGTCATGAAAAATCTTAAAAAATTTTAAATTTTAAATCAGAAAATACATTTTTAGAGCAGTTTTATCATTAAATATCTCAGAAACCTTCAAATTTTTGATCAAAAAAGTCGATTTCTTTTAAATTTTTCTCAATTTTCATCTTTTATTATGTCTAAAACTTCTAAATTTATTCATCATCATCGTCATCCGACTCATCATCGCTCTTAATTTCATATTTTTTATCATCTTCATCTTCGTCTCGTTCCTCATCTGACGATCCTCGACACGCCTTGAGTCTTTCAATCAAATTTTTCGCTGGATTAAACACTCCATTCGTGTTAACGCCGCAAACCACGCATCTCGCCGACTTTTTATACCGTTCCAACGCACATTTTTCGCAAAAATAATGCTTGCACTTTGTCACAATTGGATCTTTGAAGCTTTTCCGGCAAATAAAACATTTAAATGGCAATTCTTCTTCATCGCTGTGAATCTCATATTTCGTCTCGTCTTCGCCATCTGACTCATCATCATACTTTTTCGTGTATTTATTCGATTCATCGTACTCCATTTGCCATCCGTGCTTGTAATCGCTGCGATCGTGCAAGAACTTACAACTGTCCCCAAACCCACAAAACCCGGTTTCCTTGTAATCCTTGCAAATATCTGGCTGATAATCCCATCTCACGGTCGCTCGTAAATTAGCTGGGGCCCGAATTGGACCTTTTCGCACCATTCCGCTGCTTGCGTT
The DNA here is from genome assembly GCF_036172545.1 of Culicoides brevitarsis. Taxonomy (NCBI): domain Eukaryota; kingdom Metazoa; phylum Arthropoda; class Insecta; order Diptera; family Ceratopogonidae; genus Culicoides; species Culicoides brevitarsis. The sequence continues at coordinate 31,875,981 of NC_087086.1, read as the reverse complement.
GCCTTGCGCTGTGTCCCTTTTCTTGATATATTGCGTGTAATTATTCAATCCCCGATAAACTTTGTCGTCTTCCTTGCCTTCGAGCTCCTTGTTGATCTGCTGACTTCGTTCGAAAATCGTTTGGGCGTCTTTATCTTTCTCCGTTTCGAACTGAAGTTCAGCAGTAGCACCTTGATCCTTCGGTAAAGCCGATTCCGCTTCCTTTTTCGAGCGATAACTAACTGTTGTGAGATCTTCTTCCTCCTCAGATGACGTCGAAGCACCTCCATCCGCTAATTTTTTGCGTTGCTTCCGAATGTTGCTCGTGGATTGAACATTTGGGTTCAAGCGTTTGTTCTTTTTTTCGTTTTTAACGACAGCTGGACCGGTTTCTTCATCGCTGGCGCTTTCGTCGCTCGATTGTTTGCGTTTACGGGCGAATTTGTTCTTCACATTTCGCTTTTTGAACGAGAATCCGACTTCTTCTGACATGATTTCAAGATTTTTTACGATTTTATTCGTTTGTTTTTGTTTACAAACTGCTTTGACAGCTCGCCCCCGGGAGATTTGACGTTTGTGTGACGTTTAAAATTCATATCAAAAGTTTCGTGAAATTGTGAGTCACTAAATTTTTCATTTTTTTCGTGAATTTTAATAATTTTTGATTATTTTTCAGCTTTTTTGTTCGAGTTGACTGACCAGAGTCCTCGAATCCGCATTTAACTTGCCTGTGAAAGTATTAAAACTGTGTCGTGAGTCATCTTTGCAAGGGGCGTTGTTCCATTTACTACTTGAGAGATAAGAAATTTTCCATAAATCTTCAATTTCGGAGGAAAAATGAGCGAAACTCATACTTTTGGTTCGAATGTCAATCCCATTTCGTGTCATGCTTGGAATGCGGACCGTACTCGTAAGTTTTTCTATCATTTTTATGACTTTCAAGTTCATAAAATTAAAATTTTTTGACGATTTCTCTTCCAGAACTCGCTGTTTCCTTCAACAATCAAGAAGTTAACATCTTCCAACGCGACGGTTCGGACTGGAAGTTGCTTGATGTCCTAAACCAGCACGATTTGCGTATCATGGGCATCGATTGGGCTCCAAAAACGAACCGTATCGTCACCTGCGCCGTCGATCGTAACGCCTACGTATGGACTCAAGACGACAACAAGAAATGGAAACCAACTTTGGTGCTTTTGCGCATCAATCGTGCCGCAACTTGCGTTAAATGGTCCCCGTTGGAGAATAAATTCGCCGTTGGCTCGGGTGCGCGTCTCATTTCCGTGTGTTATTTCGAGCAAGACAACAATTGGTGGGTCTCGAAGCACATCAAGAAGCCCATTCGCTCTACGGTGACGTCTTTGGACTGGCATCCGAACAACGTTTTGCTCGTTGCGGGCAGCACCGACTACAAAGTTCGCGTTTTTTCCGCTTACATCAAGGAAATTGAGCAACAACCGACTCGTACGCCATGGGGCGCGAAAATGCCACTCGGACAAATGATGGCAGAGTTCAAAAACTCCCCTACCGGAGGCGGTTGGATTCATGGCGTGTCATTTTCCGCCGACGGCAATAAAGTTTGCTGGGTTGGACACGATTCGGCGATCAATTTGGCGGAAGCGACGCCTAATGGGCCCGTCGTGACGAAACTCAATACGGAATATCTGCCGTTTTTGACGTGTTTGTGGATCAATCCGAGCGTTGTTGTCGTCGCGGGGCATAGTTGCACGCCGTTACTCTTCTCGGCAGGCGATAACAAGATTACGTTCCTCGGAAAATTGGAACAAGATCAGAAAAAAGCTGGCGGAAACTTGTCGGCGATGCGTCATTTCCAGAATTTGGATAAACGAGCGGAATCTGAGTCTGCGGATACGGTTTTAGACTCGTTGCATCAAAATTCGATCACTAATTTGGTCATTTATGCCGGCGATAAGGAGTCTACGAGCAAAATTAGCACCTCTGGATTGGATAACCAATTGATTATTTGGGATTTGAAGACTCTTACGCGTTCCATGCAAGGTCTTACTTTGAATTAAACTTGAAAAATTTCCATTTTTCTGGAAAAAAATTGAAAAATTAAATTTCAAAATATTTTTTATTATTTTTTTTTGCTTTCACAAAAGGAAACTTCGCTTCTAAAGGCTTTTTTCGAGTAAATTTTCTTAACCGCCCAATTGTTCGTACAATTTTGGTACATAATCATCCCATTCGGCTTGATAGAAATTGCCAGCTACCAATTCAAGTTTGTATTTTTCCGCGAATTTGCTGATTTTGAAGCATCCACGCCCGTCTCCCGAGTTGTTGGGCAAGCGTTTCTCGTCGAAAGTCAATTTTCCGTTTTGCTTGTACACCAAAAACACGTAACGATGCAATCCGGTGCCCTGTGGAGGTCCTGAACCAACATAAGCGGATAAAACTTCGCCACTTTTGACGTCGTTGCCTTTGATATTGCCGACTAACCAGTGATGCCATTCACGGAATTTGGGGTCTTTGCGGGATGGCGCATCGGGATCCGTCATGCAAAGTGTATAAAATGCACTGGCATCGGCAGACCAAGTGACGCTGGGTTCGTCTTTGACTTGCGTCGGGGTTAAAACGTTGCCTTGCGACACTTCGACGCCGCTTGGGTATTTCACGGTGACAACCTCTGATGGAAGGAAATTAATTAATTAAAGTTCGAGAAAGTTCGCCATTTTAACTTTTTTTTCGTGTAGGAAAGATAAGATAAAAAGTGCCGGGAATAACAAGGGAAATTTTAAAGGATTTACGAGATAATTCTTACCTTTGGGGACTTGAGAAACGACATCGGGCACAACTTGTTCCTTTTCCATGTTTTTTAGGGCAGAACTGAAGGGTCTAACTTGAGATTTTATCGTTTGAGAAATTGCTCCCAAAATCCGACGACTCAACATTGTCTTTTGGTGCAGAGAATAAAGGTCACAAGTGTTATGGGATGTCAATGGGAGTTGTGACTTTTGTTTGTAACTATGGGTTTTTATATGGAACGTATGTTTCATAGAGCCATGAGTGTGAAGGTCTCTTGAATTTTTCAATAGGATGAGAATTTGAGGCTGAGGAGTACAAAATTTAAGAAAAATCGAGAAAATTTATTTATTTTTATGCATTTTTAAGGAGTTTTAGAGGGCTTAAAAGCTTTATTCATAAAAATATTTAAAATTTTCTTAATTTTTCTGAATTTTTTTGAATAAAAATTAAAAATTTTTCATGAATATCGTTAAAAGTTTTATTCAAAAAATTTAAGGCGACGCCTTATCAACGAGTTTTTTTTTTCATTATTCCAATCATGAATAAAAATTTTCGTTAAATTGACAAAAAATTCATGAAAAATATTTTTTTTTTTAAATAAATTTTTAATTTTTATTTATTTTTTTAAATTTTTATAAAAAAGTAATTCTAATTTATTTAAATTATAAATTTTAATTAAAAATTTTAATAAAATAAAATTATTTAAAAAAATTATCAAATAAAATTATTTTTTTTATTACCTATTAATTTATTTTTATAAAAAATGGCAAAAAAGAGTATCAAAAATATAGAAAAATTTGTTCAGTTATTTTATGAAAAATAATTTTATAGATCGAAATTAATTCAGGAACGAAATTTCAAAATAATTTCTTTAAAACTTTTTAAAAAATCACAAAAAATTAAAATTTTTAAATTATTTAATTTTTAACATGAACACTGAGTTTTAAATAAATTTTAAGCGACTTAATAAAAGAATTCATGAAAAAAAATTTTTTTATTTTTTAATTTTTTTATGAATTTTAGTTCAAATTATTTAAAAATTAAGATTGAAAAAATATTAAAAAATATTTTTTTTACATTTTAAGAAATTTAAAGCTATTTAAAGAAATTTAAATTTTCTTGTAAAAATTACTCAAAATCACCAATTAACTTTAATTTCAAGTAAAAATTATTTGAAATCGAGAATTTTTATTAGTTTAAAAAAAAAATAAATTTAAGTCAACCATTCATTATTTCTAAATTTTTTTTTTTTTGCCTTGAAAGAAAGTTTCCCTTATACTCATTTGAAAAATTTTTGAATAACAAAATTAAATAAAAAAAATGAAAATAAAAAAAAAATAAAAAATAAAGTAAAATAAAATTAACAAATAAATAAAATTTTAATAAAAAAAATTAAATTAAATAAAATTGTTAAATGAAATTTATATTTTTTGCAGAAAAATTCAAAGAAAAAATTTTAAATTAAAAAAAAAGTGAAAAAAAAATAATTTAAAAAACATTTAATGGAGACGCCGTGTACTTTGTGCCAAAAATAACCCAAATCATGTAACAAATTTATCAAAATCGACCTCAATTGGAGACACGAGTCGCTTATCTTCAAGACTTTAACCGCATACAATACAAACTTTCGACTACCGGCTTTTCAATGAGATTCTCACTCACTTTATCTCCCATCCACGCGACGCGCGCGCGAGACACTTTTCCCTCTCGCTGTCTACTGCGGACAACAAATACTTACATTCAACAGCTAGTCAAACGGACTCGCTGCATCTACAGCGCTTCAATTATTTTATTTATTAAACCGAACAACAAAACAAAACAAAACTCGACAAATAATTTATTATCTCGCTCGCTCACTCAATTTTACAACTTCCACGAGCCGTGTCTCTTATGAATTATTAATTATCGCGCAAATATTTTCCCAAGGTACACAAAAGCGAAACGCACTCGTTGTTGATAGTAGCTCTTGTCGCGGAATAGATAGCGGACAAGAAAGTCAGGTGCCTCTGCACGGGCCACGACGAAAAAATCGCGATTTTAAGGTCTCGTTATCGCAAGAAAAAAGGCGATAACACACACAAATTGCGATAAACAATGGAAAAAAATGAGGAGACACGAGCCAGGTTCGAGTGACGTGTTTTTCATCGTGTTCAAGCGAATCTCTCTTGTGTAGGTCATGATTTCGTCGACGCGATATTTTTTTATGATTTAAACGAGCCGTGCAAAAATAACAAACATTGTGAGTTTTTGTGTGTGTTGACAAAGTCGGTTTTTTATAATACACAATTTTTTTTCGGCTTTATTTACTATTAGTTTAAGACTTTTACGGTGCGAGACACGCTTTTATCATATAAAATGATTAATTTGAACGGCAAAGAAGGTGAATGTCTCGCACGTTTCATTTGCGTTCATTTTTTGCTGCGAACTGGATCAGTTTTTTTTCGCGGGCGGCTTGTAAGTCGGCAAGAACGGCACATATTGGGTCCATTTGCAAGCCCGCAAGCACCGCATCCCGATTGGCCAGTCATAGGTCGACACTTTTTCATCATCTTCCGTTTGTTCGAACGAAATTTCATCGTTAAAGGCGACAATTCCGCGTTCAACTTTCGTTCCCGGGATGATATGATCCAAAAAACATCCCAAAAATCCGCCAACCAAAATACTCGTGCTCAGTAAAACGTTCAAAGTCGAGTCGATTGTCTCAATTCCCGTATTTATCGCCCCGGGATTCTTGTGCATCCACTGACAAAGCACGAGCGGGAAGAAAAGTGACACCCCCACAATGTACAGGTTCCGTGACGATCGTAAATCCACATATTGCAACGCCTGGAGACCAAAAGCGGTGATCATGCCGAACATGACGCAAAAAATCCCTCCGACAACGGGATCGGGGATCATGATGAAAACCGCGCAAAATTTCCCGATGACACCTTGGATGAGCATAATGACGCCGGCGTATTGGATGACGCGACGACTGCCGACTTTTGTGACTCCGATGGCGCCAACGTTTTCGCCAAAAGTGTTTGTGCCGTTGCCAGCGCCCCATAAGCCGGCGAGAACGCATCCGGCGCCTTCGATGAGAATGCCTGCGTTGATGGCGGAAAGACGGATGGGGGGAGCATTTGACATGCGGGACACTGTGGGATAGTAGCTGATGGATTCGACAGTGCAAGCGAGAACGCCAGCGAGCATTCCAAGGACACCTGAAAGAGAGGGAAAAATGATGCGCGTGTCAGATTTGGCAAATGTTTGCGATTCATTTGAATGTTTTTGTTGTAAAAGGTGTTAAGTGAGTAATTGTAGAATTTTCACAATGGTGAGTGTTAATTAATTGAATAATTTTGAAGGAAATTTTTTTTTTCATATTTTTCACAAGAGCTTCAGTGATCAAACTTTTTTATTGAATTTTTTGAATAATTTTCTGAAAAAAAAAAATTAATTAATTTTAATTTTAATTAATCTTGTTTTTTTTTTTTAATTTTTTTTTGAATTTTAATTCCTTTACTTTTGGTTTTTTTGAATTTTGAAAAAAAAATTTTTTTTTAATTTTCAATTTTTTTTTGTGTCAAATTTAGTCAAAAATATTAAATACATTTTTCAAATATTTTTTTGATACAAATAGAAATTTTTGATGTTTTTTGAGTAAATTTTTGCATAAAAAGTGAATGACAGTCATACAACAGTCGAAAATGTGTTGAATTTCATAAAAGTTGAAAACATTAGAACAGAAAAAAAAATCGAATATTAAGTAAAAAAGTACAATTTTTAACAAATTTTCAAAAGATTTTGCATATTTTTGTGCATCAATTTTGAAAATTAATAGAAAAAATATTTTTTTAAATATAAAGTTGAATTTTTTTCATTAAAAAATTAAAAAAGTAAGAATTTAATAATTTTCAAACGGATTTTCATGAAAATTTTGATATTTTTTTATGAAATTGGTCTCAACGTGTACCAATTTTTTTTACTTAATTTTTTTTTTTTAGAAAATTTTAACATTTTTGACTATTTTATTGAAAATTATTCAAAAAGTTTTTTTTTTAATTTTAAAAATTTCACAAAATTTAAATTTTATTTATTTTTTTAGTTTTCATTTTTTTTTTATTTTTTTAAATATTTTTTTTATTTTTTTTTAAAAATATTTTTTAAATGTTTTTTTTAAACATTTTTTTATTCAGTTAGAGAATGATAAATTTTATAAAAAAATTGATCTTTAAGTGAAGTATATTTTTTTTTGAATGAAAAAAAAAATAATTAATAATTTTCTAACGAATAAAAATTAAAAAAATGAAATTTTTGTACAAAATTCAATGAAAAACTGCTAATTTTTTTTTTAATTTAATGAAAATTTTAAATTTTTCAAAAAATTTTGATATTTTTTAAAGTAAAAAGTCAATTTTCGCTTGAAAAAAATTTATAATTACCTGCTAATGAAACTGTCGGCATGCCAAACTGCCCAGGATAAGGAACACGGAACCAGCTAGCGTCGGTAAGAACTTTCATGCGAACATCTGTGCGTGCCTGATGTCCTTCTGGAAACACATCGGTTAAGGTAAGTGCCAAACAAATACCCCACATGATCGCAATCGTAAGTAATACCGGAAACAGCTTAAAAATGGCAAATTTAATCACTTGCAAGCCGTGACCTTTGCGCCAAATAACAATTGGAATGGTAATGGAAACGAGTACTTGCGAAAATAATGTCAACATTGCAGTCGTTCTGCGAGAAAATAAGAGATTGATTTTTTACATTTCATAAACTTTTCCAGTCAACTAAATTTTGTCTTACCCGACTGCGATGCCCCAATGTTTGCTTGCCGTTTCTGCTGCATGTTCGAAAAGTGTCAATCCAACGAGTGCGACAGTTGGCACAATTGTCAAAGGAGTGATTATTTTGAGGACTTTTCCAACCAAGCCCGTGGCGCCGAGAACAACTTGCGTTAATGCCGAAACCGCAATCGCTCCGGAGAGTTCTCGCATCCGGATTTGCCATAATTCAGTCTTTTCCTCTTCGGACATGGCATTGATGACACCTTCGGCGGGACATTGCCATTGCGGGAGGTTAAGAATGGCAAGTGTGGGTACGAGAAAGGAAATTGTGCCGCCTTGAACGATGGGGAGACGACATCCGAAGGTCGATTGAACGAGCGTTACGAGTCCCGTGACGAAAATCATTGTGGCAATTATTTCGCCGCGTGATGGCGATGCATCATCCATGCAAAGAGCGGGCGTTAAAATGAATGGAATTGACACTATGGCACCGATCATCGTTAGGTAATGCTAAAAAATTGATTTTTTAATTAAAATTTTATTTTTAGGCGAAAAAATGTCAAAAAATTACTTGTAAAGCGAGAAAGATACACATGTACCACGGCGGATTATCATCAATTCCGTATAAGAGATCACATTTACGATCGTCCTTCCCTTTGCCAGTCGCGTTACTTGTGCCGTTCGTGCCCTGCAATAAAATCCACAAATATTTGTGTCAGTTATTTAATTCAGAATTCAGACAAAAACACGCAGAAATTTGTCCTCCATTTTATTTTTCCGCGAGTTAAGCCATTTACGACTCGTACACCGAGTCGCTTATCTTCTTATCTTGCGACATTTTTTTTAAAATGGGCGGAGCGCGACACGGTGAAAGTGAATTTTCTCCGTAACTGACCTCGATTTTTGAGCGCAACAAAGCCTGGCGTCTCCATCGAGGCCTAATTTACATCTTTACCAAGTCAATATTTAGCAAGAAGCAACAGAAGTGATAACAAAATGTGGCAATTTTTTGAGTAATTTTGAATAAATTTAACGAGAGGAAAAAAGTTCGTGGCTTAACGATGAGAAAAATTAATCTTTAGTCACAGAAATCGTTAATTAATTGAGAATAAATTGAATTTTTGCATTAATATTCAACGATTTTCTTGAATTTATGAATAAATTTTTGTTCTTTGTGAATAAATGCTCTGATTTTAATGGAAAAATCAATTAATCTTGTATTAAATTTGCAGTATTTGAGTGACTTTGACTAGTTTTTTATGCAATAATTTAAATTTAATTTATTAGTTGTCATGAAGTGATACAAAGTTGCTTTATAAGTTATAAAAAAAAAATAAAAAATTGCCTAATATTTTAAAAGAAATTTAAGAATTGAATTTAAAAAAATTCTTAAGATTGAAAAAAAAAATTGTAAAATTTTAAGAATTTTTTTTAAAATTAAAAATGATAGATTTTTGAGTATTTAAAATTATTTTATGAAAAATAATTAAATTAAAAATTTAAATAATATTTTTTTAATAAAAAATATATTAAAAAATTGCTTAAATTTTTAAAAGAAATTTAAGAATTGAATTTAAAAAATTCTTAAGATTTAAAAAAAAATGATAAAAACTTTAAATAAGTTTTTTAAAATTAAAAATAATAGATTTTTGAGTATTTTAAAATATTTTATGAAAAATAATTAATTTTTAATTAAAAATAAGTAAAAATTATTTAAAAATTTTTTCTTCGAATTTTTGCTAAAGAAATCCAAAGAAATCATATTTTTTTTTAAATAAATTTTTCGGAAATTAAATTAAAAAAAAACTTTTTCGTATAAAATAAAGCAGAAATTAAAATAAATTAAAAAACAATTTTTTTAATGAAAAAAATTAAATTTTATATAAAATAAAATTTATATAAAAATTAATTTAAAAAAAATTAAAAATTTTAAATCAATGATTCTCAAAAAAAAAAAATCAAAACAAAAAAATTAGAAAGTTCTACTAACGTTTGCCAATTGATGATCATTTTCCACTTCTATCGTCGTCGTCATAATGATCAATAAATTTTCTAACGTACTAAAATTAAATCACTTTCTTCTAATAATAAATTTCACTTTGGGAAAATTTTAAAAATAAATTCTAGCAAAATGTATTTTTAACTCAATTAATTTTATTTTTTTTTATCACAAGTCTTCAAGAGACAAAAAAAGTATTTTTTTTTATCTTTTTTGATGCAATTGCTTCCGCGGTCCGTATCAGACTGAGTACGAACTTGACTTGCCAAGACAATTATAAAGTGGAATAAAAACAACAACAATAAGACTGTAATGAATTTTAATTGACACATATACTCACTGTCGTCGTCGTCGTCGCATGTGTGCGTCTATTTTGCCTATGTGGTTTGATGATATGACGACGATGACGTTTTTCATGCAAAGCCTTTTTAATCTCGGTGCAAACAATCAGTCACATTATTTTTTTTTTGTTTTTTATTTATTTTTTTCGGGAAGTATTTTCACGAAAAAAAAAAATTGTTCAGCGATTGTCGGTTGTCTGTGACAAAATGAAAATTTGTAACATTAAAAGGTATAGCGAAACCTTTCTACAGCCTTCAAAAACCAGTTAAGTGGTTGGTGCATTCCGATAACGATCACTTTTTGTGTTGTGGTTTTTTTGATTGTGTGCAGCGATAAAAGGGGTGGCATTTACAAGAGGAGGCCTTTAAGTCGCATTCGTCAAGTACAAAAATATTTTCTTGGCTTAAAAAGGGATTAATGCACTCAATTTCTGACTGGCTGGAAGATTTTTTTTATGGACATAAAATAACGAGTGACAGGCCGACGGAGTTACTCATCTTTATGGTTGACAAGATAAGGAGCACAAGTGAGTAAACTTTGTTGTGCCGGGAGGATTATGGAATTTTTTTCGAAGGTCATTCACTCTCAGGTGACTTTTTTTTCAATTTTTGTAACTTCTGTTGTTCCGGACAACAGTTGTGATTATGCAACGACAAGTTAATTTTACTTGTTGACAGTTTCTTGCCCTTTTGAACTTCTAGAAGATGGCAGAACACAAACAATGCCGACAGAAAATCCAGTTCAAAGTAGTTTAAGGGTTAATTTCGGATCAACCTGTTTTGACATTTTAATTAGAAGTTTACAACAAGAACAACTTTTTTGTCATTTCCTACTGTATTTTACTATGTTATCATGTAAACTTGATAAACCAGCCTACCTCAAAAATTTTTGGAAAAAAATAAACAAAAAACGTCATCAACGCGTGTAGAATCACGCGCAATTTTTTATTTGACCGCGATTAAAACTCCCAATGGCAACTATAAAAGATTCATATTTGCAGCACATTTTTCTTGTTTACATTTCTTCACAAGTTGAGATAACAAACGTAAAAAAAAAATAATCGTGCAAACTTAACCTACCTTAACACATACAAAATTTTCCATGGTTTTATCTTGGAAAGTTTTTTTTTGTGGCAGTATTTGTACACGAGGCACGCGTTCCTATCTGTCACGCACATGGATAAATAATAAAATAATTTTTTTTGTCGATGATAAGACAAACGATAGTAAAAATTTTTCATGAATGAACTTGTTTTGATAAAATAAAAATAGAATGTGACAACATGGAAGATAAGGTTTTATGATTTGTTGGTTAGAGATAGTTTTTTTTTCATAACAGCGAAGCGACAGATAATCGTAACTTGACTGATTAAATTTATTTGGATAAATATAATTTTGCCAAAATTTAATCAAAAGTGACAATGACTCTAACCGTAAATGCATGCCATCTTCGAATGTTTATTAAATAAACTTTTGTTAATTATTGGCTTCACTTTTGCATTGTCAAGTTGTGTACTGTGCACATAAAGATAGTCAAACATTGCACAAATAGAATATGTGAGGGTTTAATTATTTGAAGTACTAAATTTTTTTTTGGGAAAACTGAAATTTTAAGTTGCATATATGAAAGTTTTCTTTTACATTTGTCCTTTGTAAGAAAAAATTTTTAAAATTTTTGACAATAAATAATTTTTAATTTTTTTCTTTTTAGTGATATTCAACGAGAAAGCTCAAAGAAGAAAAATACAAAGGATCGATGTTAGAATCTCATAAGCACTGCTGAACCTTAAAATCATTCAAGTGATAGTAACTTTGAAAGTTAGTAAATATCACAAATGAAAGGAAAAATCAATTTTGGCGATCAGAAATCATTCATCTTCACTTCTCAAGAGTGTTATATCGCCGTTAGTTCAGCTTACAATGTTCGAGTGAACGTCATTCCTTCTATATAAGATCAGCGTTACATATCTTCGTCCTCTTTTCGCATAATAATCTTAACCAGAACAAACGTTGTGTAAATTCGCTCCGCAAGTATATTTTAAAGATGTTACCAAATCTCTAACCAAATGTCATGACAGTTGAAATCGTATTCACTATTTTTAACTTCAATTGTAATTAGGAACTTCATTATATTATTTTTTTGTTTTTTTTAGCGGAACACCTTTTGCTTTTTAACACTTTCGTTTTTATAACCTATTATTTTTATTGTTGTGTCTCTGCAGTCAAACTCAACGACAAAGTTTCGCTGTTTCAGGGCCTCGCACGCGCCTTCATCCAGGCCGAATGTAAGCAACGACTCCACTGCGTTTAGCAATTTACTTGAATAAATTACTAAATCGGCAATTTTTAACCCTTCATTTCCCTCAAGTTCCCTTTTAAACGACTCCGCGGTCCAACCTTCTTGATTTTCCGGGCGTTTCATGATATGAATCGTGCACCGCTGAAGCGCGATGTTTATTTCCATCACCTCAAGACCCTGAAGCTCACCCCATTGTCGCCTGCGAAGCCATTGTCTGGTTTTTTCATCTTTGCACAGCGCGATAAACCTTCCATCGCGTACGAACATATTTTTTATTTTTACTTCCGACGGGTTTGACATTTTACTACGATTGATGCTTAAGAATGAGAAAATTTTCTGCAAATCTTGCTCTGCAAGAGCATTAAATTTTTTTATTTTTTCCCGAATTATCCAATTCCTGTATGATAAAAACTCACCAATTACAGTTAAATTGCTTGCCCTTATCTGCGACATAACATTCTTTTCCGCTTGACATCAAAGATCTTCTTGGTCTCGAAACAACCGATGAAAAGATGTCATTGGAACTGATATATGAACCATCAGGTTACACATCACCTGATATCAGCATTTCATCGAAAAAAATGGCATTAGTTTTTTGATGGTTTTGTGTTAGTTAGGCCTAAAGTAGTTTAAAAAACCTAAATTCAAAATTCTGGAAAGAGCTTTTGAGTTTTTATCCATTTTTTAGTGCACTTGAGTATTTTCAAGTACCTCTTTGGTATACCTGATTTCACTAAAAATGCATAGAAACAGTTAAGCTCATTCTAGAATTTTAAATTTAGGTTTTTTGGACTACTTTAGGCTTAACTAACACAAAAGCATCAAAAAATCTCATGCCATTTTTTTCGATGAAATGCTGATATCGGATGATGTGAATAACAAATTTTGGTTTGCATCAATTAATTTTCATCACATCCAAAAAACCAAACCTTCGTCATTCGCATCATCTATTTCACCTTTTCATCCATGGTAATTGTGAAAATTGAATGATGTGTTTTCTCCGTATGAAATGCAAATATTCCGAATCACAAAGTTTATTCCGTCGTACATCCAGCAACCACATGCCTACGATTGCTCAAATTAATTGTCAGAAATTATAAGTCTGATTGAATGTGAATACACATCACTCTCTAATCTAATCCGAGTTGTGCGTCGTCGTCATCGTCGTCGTATGGAACGGGATAACATTGGCAAACTATTTCATTGTTTCCAACTAATTTTAAGAAGACACATCGCTCGATTTTGCATATGGCAAAATATTCGTCGGCAATAAATTTGTATTGTCTGTCAATTTTGTGATTTTCACATTCCAGGGCAAGGCAGGTGAACTCCGTTGATAAGATAATTTGCGGAGGAATGTTTTGCAAGTCATGCAATTGGATTTTCCTCGAGTAAATATTCAGAAAGATATTCCGGGGGATATGAATATGGAGAGAAAAGTAAATATTGATGCAATTTTATGGGAAATATTTTGGATCAATCCTCGTTGTGTCATGTTCTTCTTGTCTTGAGATCTTCTTGTGGGAGAAGGAAGATTTTGTAGACACACATGAGTTCATATAATTAATAATTCAATTACTATTACTGCTGCTGCCATAGAGTTAACAGCTCATAAATCATCCGTTATCACTACTCATTCTCTCTCCGGCAACAAATTGAACATGTTGCCTTGCCTTTGCCATGCCTTCCATCAATAAATAATTACAACCCCTTTGTCGTGCTTTATTTGCTGAAAAACTTTTTAATAAATAATTTTATTATCTTGAGTGAATGTTGTGTGTGTGCTTTCCCAGTCTACACGGATGATAAAACTTGTAATTTAATTAATCACGATTTTCCTTGATAATCGTTTATATTCAGTTATCTACTGATAGTAATTAGAATGATACTCTTTTTTTTTCACTGAAAAGGTGGGAAAAATTCTTCAACGGACTAAAAGTATCCGACAAACTTCATTATCGCTAATTTGAATTCAATCACGTAGCGATATCTGCCCCAGCTTTACTCGTTATCGCACAAAACTTTCTGTTTATCATATTAATTAAACAGTATCGCACTGATTGATAACAATTTTCCGCGCGATAAATATTTATATTAATAAAATTATATCGGAAAACTTCAGTTTTTCTCTTTAACTTTTCCGACTTGGACGTTTTTTTCACAAAAAAAATGACGCAAAAACGTCAAAAATCTCTTATATCCCTACCTCATAAACGTGGAAAAGCCAACGAACGCGAACGCAATCGAATGCGAAAGCTTAACGAAGCCTATAACAGTCTGAGAAAAGAATTACCTGCATCACGTGACGACAAAATCCCAAATTTATCGAAAATGGAAACTCTTAGATTAGCCTGTAACTACATTCAACTAATGGCGGAAGTACTAAAGACGGAAAATTCGATGAACGTGTCACAGTGGCATCATAAATTAGGCTTTTCAATGTCTGAAATGACATCAAATTCAATTAAAAAATTTTTGGAAGATACTTACGGGCGGTGCACTTGCCTTTATTGCCGTGTAAAAATCGAACATTAACATTTAATTTAATTTTAAAACAATTTATCTTTATTTATTCATTATTTACTTTTTTTTCATAATAATTATAATATAATAATAATTAATATTATGTATTTTTTTTAAGTATTTTTTTTTGTCATGTCTTCATTTTTTTCTTGTCTTACAAGTATTATGTGTTTCCATTTTTATTTATTTTTCATTAAAATTTAGTTTTTTTTTTAGATTACACTTTTTTCAATGACTTCAGAAATATCATTTCTAATTTTTATTTATGTTCGAATAGTTACGGTTAAAATTTTATTTATTTATTTTTTAAAAAGATGTCCATTTTTGGATTATTTATTGATTTTCTTTTATTTTTATTTATTTATTATTATTTAATTATATTATTACAAGTACGAACATTTGACTATATAATTATATTAATAATATAATCCATTATTAATTAATTATACAATACGAAAAAAATTAATTTTATTTTATTTATTTTACAAATACATTTTTTTTTATACATCAAACAAATGTGATGCTTACTCTCTTTTTTTAATTATGGGTTTGGCTTCCTTAGATTTTAAATATTTTTTTGTGTTTTTTAAATATATCTGAGTTTATCTAAGTCTTTTTTACTTACTTTTATAGAATTAAAAGATCTGTTCATCGTCATCAATATATTTTTTTTGATATTTTTTTTTTAATTTATTTAATATTAAGTTTATTTTGATAAAAACTTTTTTTGTTTTGAATTTCACAACGTCTATCAATTAAATTGTATATGTTTATTCTGTATGTATATTTTTTGCAGAAGTTATGGGAATTTATTTAAAATCTAAGAAAATTGGAAAAAAATTAAATTGTATGAAAAAATTATTATTCGATGTTATTTTTTTTCTGTAGGAAGATTTTTTTTAATTAATTATTTTTATTTGATTATTTATTTTTTTTTTAAATAAAACATCTACTTTTTGATTTTTTTTAACTACAAAGTGTGATGGAAGTTTTTTAAAAATTATTAAAAAATTTAAGGATAAAAAATTAGGTGGTCTACAAATTTTATTTCAAGTCGAGGTTGGTTTTTGTGTGATTCTACTTTAATTTTTTTTTGATTTAAACTTTAATTATTTTATTTTTTTTTTATCTCGTTGGCTTTTTTATTATTTCTGTGTATATTTTTGTTTATTATAAAGAAACCTTATAAATTTACGTAAATTATTTTTTTTTCAATATTTTTCAATCAATTTTCGATTTTATTCAAGACGAAGTGAAAACGACGAAAAAACTCGTCTACATTTTTTTTTCATTCAAAAAATCACAACTTTTTAAGCTTTCACGGTTGTTGGTGTGTTGCCCGTTGGTTGTGACGTCAATAATGTACTTTGTGATGGCACTTGTCCCTCGGGCACGCATTGCGGACAACATTCTCCCTGTTTTTTGTGCGTCACCATTCCTTTGTCGCATTTGAGGTCCGGGAGACATTTTTCGATCGTGCAATTGATTTGCTTGCGTTGACACTCGCATTTTGTGCAGTCATCGCGATACCAAATCTCCTTGTTGACACGCCGAATGCCCTTTTGGTCGACACAGTGTTGCCGTTTTTCCTTGCGTTCCTGTTTCCGTTCTTTGCGGGATTTTTTCTCCTCACTTTTGGCAGCGGCAACGTCTTTAGCTTCGCCTGTAGAGCCGCTAATGGCTTCTTTAAAGCCTTCTTTTCCCGTGAAATTGAGACATTGTCTTTCGAGTTTCTTCAATTTTTTGCGCATTTGTCGCAGGGATTTTTGGAAATTCTCAATTAGTTGCTCCAAGCCTTCGATTCGTTCCTCGTTCATGTCTTCGTTGACGTAATCGCCATCCGAGTCGCCATGTTTAGCGGTTTCGTTGCCCGTTTGTTGTTTCGTGGCGAGTTTCGTGTCACGTCTCAAGCGTTGTCTTTCTTCACGTCTTTGACGTCGCAAAGCATCTGACTTGCCTTTGGAGCATTTTTCGCAGTCCTGCCAGTAACGCAAGTCCATTTGAGGCAATTTATCGCAAGAAATGTAGCCATTTTGGAGTTTCGGTAAAATGAAGACATTTTGAGTGACTTGAGTGATGTTGTCGCCATTATCGCATAAAACGCGGGAAAGTGACGCCTTTTCCAATTCTTCACGTTGCTCTTCGGTAAATGTCTTTTCATTTTCATACCACAAGCGATCGGCATCTCTTAATGCACGGAATTGCTCAACCAAGATGCATCGGAACAAGGGACCAACTTTCGCTCCTGGCAATTGATCTTCTAAAATTCCGCCGACCCAGATGTCAATATTGCTGGGATGTCCATAGAGCTCTTTGAGTTTCGCACGAACATTATCGTTACTGATTTCTTGTTTTAAATCATCGAAAGTAGCAGCAACTGACATATTACAAATTTTGCGGTATTCGTTATAGCTGGGAATGGCATGATCTCGCCCGCGCTGAATATTGATGGCGGCTAAGTCGAGCGCAACGGCATGAGCGGTTTCAAATAAGCGGTCTGTCAAATCCGTATTGAGATTTTGCTCGGGTTTCTTGAGTTTGGCGGGAACTGTGAACAATCCGCGCATCAATGGATCAACGCCGCCTTCGTAAACCAAGCGCCATGGCGCGAAAAATGCTTTGTGCAAAGGTAAATGTCCTTGAGGGATGGGTTTGAATTCCGAATCAAGTCGATGCAAGATGGGATTTATCAGGGAATGACCGAAACGGAGTGCCGCAGTAGCGAATTCATTAGAAATCGATGGATTTACGTCAGGATTGTATCCTTGATAGACTCCAAGCATTTCCATACCTTCTTCGCCGACGATCAATGGAAGCCATTCCTTGTAGGTAACACGTTGTAGCACAGCGCCGACGATTTTTCTCGCTTCTTGATACAAAGTGTCGCCATCCCAGTGCGGATTGTGCTCCTTCAGTTCTGTGGCGAGGCGATTATGTTCCCGCAGCCATATTGTATGCATCGCCAAGAGACCCGTTTGTTCATTCACCCGAATATCGCCAGCTGTGAAGCAGTTTACTTCGCTTTCTTGGGCATCGCGACGACAATCGATCCCGTCTTGAGGCGCAGCGAATGGCAACAAAGATTTTTGCCCGGGGAAGTGAATTCCTTCACGTAATGTACCAACTTCGAAACTCGTGTTGCGCAATTCTCTCGCGAATTGTTCGGAATATCCGTAAATTTGGGAGCCGTCGATCCAAGCGGTTAACTGATTGATTTGCTCACGCGGTTGAACTGTTCCGAAGAAAATTGACGTCATGCCACTGCCGCAAACAGCGCTGGAACGCACAAAATCAATGCAGCGACGATTTGTGACGCGTGTATCGTTGGCAGGAACTAAAATTGGATAACAAGGCGCCGCAAATTCGCAAGTTTTCTTGCAATCGACGCCATCCCAGGTCTCAGAGATAACCGGAGGTAGGGCATGATCCAAATCGTGATCCAAAAATTGTCCCCATTGCATTACCATGTGGGTGATTTGTTCATCCGGAGTGATTTTTTCCGTCGAAATTAAGGATTGAGAGACTAATCGAGCACTTGGTTTCGCGAAGCCATTGTACAATTTGCCCGGAGTCCATCCAATGGGTGTTGACAAGTCATTTTCGTATTGCGGCGGCAACAAACGACGGAAGCCAGTTAACGAACTACCCCACAATGGGTTCTTAAAGTTGTTACAAGTGCCATCGATGCTGCGATATTTCTTGTGGTAACACATATTGGTGCAATTCGGAGTCACACGATGTGCTGCACATCCACTCAATTGTGCCAACAAGTCCAAATATTCCTCGCTCAAGAGATCTTTGTAGTCGAATTTCGAGGTATTTGTCGCGAGATGTTTTCCCTCGTCGACATGTTTGCGAATGTTGACCAAAGCACGTTCATATACCTCCGAGGCACGGGCAAGTTCGCGTGCAGGACCACTTGGGAAACGAACGATGCGGAAGAGATCGCCGTGATGCTTGCTGACTTTTGTTTCGCCCGATGGGGAAGTGAAGAGATCAGCAACCGTTTTATTGATGGCGGCATCGATTTCACGTGTTGCCTCGACAATTGCGATGCGCACGTAACGGTCCCCAGGTGCTAATTCCAAGTTTTTGCTGTGAAAGAAAATACAAGAAAAAAAAAGAAAATGTGAGAAACTTGAATAACATTCGAGGAAAAACAACAGAAAAAAATTTCTATGAGAACTTGGATGAAGTTTTTTTTCTGTTGTTTTTCTCGTTTGTTGGTTTTTTCTTCGTTTTGGTTTTCTTCTCGGGTGTTGAATGCATTTATTGTTCATTCAACAGGAAGATATGCAACTCAGTGGTGTTGATGCGCTTTGAAATGATGAGGAAATAAATGAGAGATAAGTAGCTTGAATGATTTTTTAAAAGGAATGGCAATGGTGTAAATTGAAAATTTGTCAGAAAAATAAGTTTGAGCTTTTTTTTATTTTATCGAAGTTTTAAAAATTGCTTGATGTTTTTTTTTTAATTATTTAAATAATAAATTTAATAATTTAAATAATAATTAAATTTCTAATTATTTGAATTTTTATTAATTAAAAAAAAATAAATTCCTCAAAATTAAATTATATTTTTTTATTAAAAATAATTTTAAAAAGTTAAATAAATAGACGGAAATTGAATTAAAATCTGTCATTTAAAAATAATTAAATAATAATTTAATTTTGAGTTATTTTTAAATTTTAATTAATAAAAATTCAAATAATTAAAAATTTAATTAATTAATAAATAATTTAATTTAAATTTTAATATTAAATTTATTTTTTTTATATTTTATTTGATTTTATTATAAAATTTTTATTTATTTAAATATTTTTTTTAATAATGAAAATTTATTTATTTTTTTAATTTTAACATGATTAATTAAATTTTACATTAAAACTTTTAAATGTTTTATTAAATCTGAACTTACAATTTTTTTAAAGAAAAATAATTTTTTTTTCAAATTTTAATGAAAATTAAAAAAAAATATTTTATAAAATAAAATAAAAAAATTATAAATGAATAAAGTATAAATTAAAAAAATTAATTACGAAAAAAACTGAAACAAAAAATTCTTTAAAATATTTTTAATTTATTTAAAAATATATAATTTTAAAAAAAATAAAAATTTTTATAAATAAATTAATTTATTTAATTTTTTTTTTGTAATTTTTAAAAATTAATAAAAATAATTAAATATTAGTTTATGCAAAATTTTTAAATATTGTATAATTTTGTTTTAAATTAAAAAAAAAAATTGTTAAATATTTTTTAATTTTAATTTTTTTTAACTAAATATTTGATAAAAAAAAAATTAAATATTTTTTTTCAAAATTAAAGAAAACGTAAAAATATGAAAAATCAAGCTGCTTTCCAACTGAATCCTCCTCTCACATCAACCACTTAATGATCCTTGTTTTCTTTTTCCTGCATAGATATATGTTTTTCCTTATTATTTGCTGATCAGAAGAGATAACAACATTCGAAGGCGAAACAAGGAAAAAAAACGAGAAAATGGAACAAACAAAACACACGCTAACGAAAAAATAATGAGACAAAACAAGGAAAAAAGCTACGAGAAAACTTTTTTCCTGCTTTTTCTCCTTTTGTAGCTGAACAACAATGCCTTTTTTTATTTATCATACAAAACAGGAAAAAATCGCTAAGAGAAAAAAAATGAGAAGAGAAGTAGACAAAACAAGAGCTTAACTAGAGAAAAAATCTGTAAAAAAAAAAGTTTTTTTTCTTGTATTTGTTATTAAATGTATTGTAGTCGATGTTCTATCATGATTATTGTTCTTCCGGATTTTTTTCTACTTCTTTTCTTCTCGAATGTGTTGCACATTGCAAACGAGATGACTTTTCGCCTCGTATTTTCCCTCGACAGGTTTTTAATTCTTTCTGTGCTATTAAGCTACTTATGCACCTGAAGTCGACGACGACGAAGCAAGGCGGAAAATGGAAAGGAGTTGCAATGACGTCCTTTTTATCAGAAATCACACAAAGAAAGGCCATTTTCTTTCTCATTAACGGAGAAAAGATAACTTTTTCAATTTATTTAATTTTTTTTTGAGGAGTGTTCGTGTATGTGTGATAATAAAAACACATCGAAAAAAGTGAAATAAATGGTTTTTGCGTGAAACCGAGTAAGATTTCCTGTGTTTGGCATCCTACTGTTTGAGTTGTCTTTCAATTTTTAGCCATTAAGAAAGTTTTGAGGAAGTAAGCGTTACAATAACGACGTTTTCTTTCATATTGTCTTTCGTAGCAAAAGTTTTTTTTTCTGTTAATTTATTTAATGGAATGGATGTCAATTTGACAAAATTAAAATTTTTGCAAACGTTTGCAGAATTTTTGTCTGTTTTATTTGACATAAAAAGAGGAAAATTGAGTCGCATGAACATAAAAAATAAATATAAAAAGTTGTCATTTGATATTTGACAAAATGACATACCCCAATGCACAATTTGAAATGTCTGGGAAGACAAATTTTTAATTTTGACTTACAGTAAATATTTTTTAGAGAGTCTTTAATGCATTTTTGAAATTGGCTTCTTAATGAACATGTGAAATTTTCAATCTAAAGCATATTTTAGTTTTAATATTTTTAGCCCAATGCACATTTTCAAATGTCTACATAGTAAAATTTAAAATTTTCACCCCTAAGAGACATTTTCGGACATTTTTAAAAGTCTCATAAATATTATTTTGGCATTTTTAACACAATATACCTTCTAAAATTGTGACCCTAGGCAAAATTTTAAGCCCAATGCACATTTTAAAAATCTGGGCAGCCATATTTTAATTTTTGACTCCCAGTTAATATTTTTTTAGAATTTTTCTTGTCCATTTTTAAAATTTGCATCTTAATACACATTCAAAATTTTCATCCTTAACCAGATTTTAGTTTTTTTAGCCCAATGCACATTTTAAAATGACTGCAAAATGAAATTGAAACCTCAAATTTTCTTTTGAATTTACTTGATCTTTTTATAAGCAAACTTTAAATCGTTCGCAGATCAGATTTTAAGGTAGAAATAAGATCACAGATGTTTTTGTTTGTTTTTATATTTATACAAAGTTTCGAATATTTTTATTAACGTATCATTATCACGTATTTAGCACTACAAAAATAAAAATAATTACAATTAAAAACATGGATTTTTTTCAGAAATGTAAATTGGAGTGTTTATAAAAAATTAACCTCGTTAATTAACACTGAGTTTCTGTATACAATGTCTCAAAAAATTCCATGATATTTATTTGTAATTTGTTTTAACATTTAGTGCTAAATATGTACTGAATTTAAATTATTAATTAATTAAATAAATAATTTCTCGAAATTGTTTATAAATGTGAAACTTTAAATAATAAAATTGATTCAACTGATGAAAAAATTATTTAATGATTTGAATCCCAATGCAAATTTCAAATTTTTAAACCTAAGACATATTTTCAGTTTCAGCCCAGTGCACATTGTAAAAATTTTAACCACGTGACTTTCATTAAATAAACATCAAATCCCGCATAAAACAATTTTTTTTCGATATGCGGCAAAAAAAATATGTTCTGTGAACATTAGGACGCAATTTAGAGACAATAATTGGCAATAATTCTTTGGGTAAACATTTTTTATACATTTGCGAAACATTTATTTGCTCGGATATTATGTCCCTTTGACCCTTTTTTTTCTCTCATCTCATCTCATATTTATTGTTCAGATTTTTATTTTGTGCTTTATTTGTTATTCACAGAGTTCTACTCGCAGATTTATTAGACAGGTCGATGAATGAAATGGCGAGCTCAGTGGTTAATGAAAAAAAAACGCATCCTGCTCTACTCTCGCCGGGCATAAATTTACGCACAAAACAACCATCATGGACCGTAATAAATGACCCAATTTTCTCTATCATGATTGCGAAAAATTTTGGTTAAACATTTGGTGAGGCGGGTAGTTCGCTGGCGAAGCGATTGTTCTGATATGTTTTGTTATGTAAACCCATGGATTATGTTCTTCAGTTACAAAACGCTCACTACTCGCAGCAATAATATTGGTGATATTTACAATAAGTTAGTGTGTTGTTGTCTGTGTGGTAAATGTGTGGCGTAATTTGCATTACTATTGCTGTGTTATTTGTTCTGTGTAGAATGAAAAAAAAGGGAATTTGAGATGAGGAATGGCGGTGATTGGGGATTGAATGTCTGTCTGAATGAATTTTTTAATGAAAATATTTAACTTATGAAAATTTTTTTGGACGAAAATTAAACACTAATTATCATTTTTTATTAATTTTGAAAAATATTTTTCAATTACTTGAATTAAGTTTTTATTTTTTTTTTTTTGAGATTATTTTTCACATATTATTAATATTTTAAAATAATTAATATTATTTATTTATTTAATTTGATTTTAATTCATTTATTAATTTTTTAAATTAAATTTAAAATATATTAAAAAATAGATTTTAAAAAATTATAAAATTTATAAAAAATTTTGGAAGAATTTTAAAAAAAAAAATAAATAAATAAAAAAAAATAATAATAAAATTAAAAAAAGAAGAACATAAGATTTTATCGATTTTAACAAAAATCTTTAATTTTTTTATAAATTAATTTATTCTAAAAAAGATTATTGATAATTTTTTAAATTCACTTTTAATTTTTATTATTTTACTTTATTTTTTTTTTATTTATTTTTTTAAATTTTTATATATTTTTTAAAAATTATGTTTTTAATTTATTTTTTAAAATAAAATTTTGAGATGGAGAATTTGGATATTTTTATATTTTAAATAAATTATTTTAAAATAAATAAATAAAATAAATAAATATAAATAAAATTAAATGAAAAAAAAATTAAAAAATATAATTTTTAAAAAATTTAAAAAATTAAAAAAAAATAAATTAAAAAATTATATAGTAAAATTAAAATAAACTTAATAAAGTACCTAATTTAATTAATTATTATTTTTTTAAAATTATATTCTTTTAATTTAAAAAAAAATATATTTTTTTTTTATAAAAACCTCACTTTTTTTAAATAAATTTTAATTCAAAATCCTAAACAGATACAAAGAGTCTCCTTTTTAAACTTCAAAAATTATTTTTTTTTTCAAAAGAGTTTTGTCTTTTAAAAAAATCAAATTTTTCTACTTTTTTTTTTTGGACTTTAGTTCATTTTTTCCCACACCTACAACAAACACAATTCACTGAACAACTTTTATCTCTTTTTATTACAATTTTTCCTCGTCTAATAGTTTTGTGACTCACATTCACATACCCTCACTCCCACACACACACGACAAAGAGGGAAACTGCAATAAATAAGACTCTCTTTGCCATTATCATTCGTTTTCGAATCTGTATTTTTTTTATCGCATGTCCCATGAAGTGAACTCATGAAATAGATGACGGTGACGTAATTGTCCGACAAAACTATGGCAATTTGTAACAGTTGTTCGTTTTAATATTTTAGTGTCACTAAAAAGATCCATCGTTGCTGATCCAAGCATTTTTTCTGATGTTTCGTGAATGAATGGCAAAGAAGAAGATGACACAGAAAAAAATATTGCGAACTTTATTAAATACTTTATTGGCAAGTTGTTTATTTATAGGTCAATGAAGAGTCGTAAAAAAAATAAAAATATTAAAAAAACTTTTTTTTTCGCATTTTTTTTAGCACAACAAAAGCAACGAGAGATTGCAATGCGTTCCTATAACAATTACGTAGTGCATAAAAAACGATAGCGATTCCTTCCTGTTTTGTCTCCGTTTTACATTTTAACGATACATTTAACTCGAGCACTCGACAGAACAACAACTTGCAGCAAAAGCAGCTTTAAAAGCATTTTGCGAGAAAATTCGTGACAAGCGCGTTTTTTGTGTCGAGAGACTCGTCGAGTGGAAGTCGACAAAAGGACGAGAAATGCATTAAAAAGATAATATCGTGGTAAACATGAATGAATAAGAGGCGGAAATGAAAACAATTTTTGTCTGTGTTCCTTTTCAAGAGTACTTGTGCGCGAAGTTTTTCCTCTCAAAAAGTGTACACGAGTAAGCATTAATCGTATTTTTTTTGTATTTGAAATCGTTACAATTTTATGTTTGATAGAAATCGTACACTTAACCTATTTTAGTAAAATTATAGAAAACAGAGAGAGACATGAAAAAATTTTTTACATCAAATCCACTTGACTCCTATTTCACTTTATTTCTCTATTTCATCGTTCGTTTTGGAATGTTTCGAATGTAAAATAATATCAAGTTATAAAAATTTTCATAAAAAATTTAACTGAAGTGCATTTTAAGGTTTTTGAATTTTTTTTTAATTTTCATCAATTTTCTTTAATTTTTAAAGTCAAATTAAAATTGTTTCTTAAAATAATTTATTAGTTTTAATTAATTTAATTTAAAAAATTAATTTTATTTGTTTTTAAATTTTCCGAATTTTCCTTATATTTTCTAGATTTTTAAATTTCTTTTGAATTATCTTTTTTTATAAATAAAATTTAATAAAATTAAATTAAATTAATAAAATAAATTAAAATTAAAACATTTAATTAATTTTAAAATTTAAAATAAATAATAAAATCAATAAAAATTTTCTTGAATTTCCATTGATTTTCCCGAATTTTCCTCAAAATTTCAAATTTTTTTTTAATTTATTCTATAAATATATTCAAGACTTTAACATTCCATAAAAAATTTAAATTAAAATTTTTATTTTATTTTTTATCCAACAGTTTTTCCTGAGTTTTCCTCAGTTTCTTGAAATTTACTGACACTTTTCCGAATTTTCCAATTTTTTTAAAAGCTTTTAGAGCATTTGACGTAAAATTTTTTAAACTATTAGTTGAAAATTTAATTATTTTCGTTTGAATTTTCCGAAAATTTCCTCTATTTTTCATGAATTTTCCAAAATTTTCTCGAGTTTTCCCTGAATTTTCATTGAATTTTCCGATTTTTAATAAATTTTTATTCGAAATTTTATTAATCTTCGACTATTTTTTTGAAAAATTAGATCAATTTAAAAATTTTATGAATTTTCCAAAATTTTCTCGAGTTTTCCCTTAATTTTCATTGAGTGTTTCGATTTTTAATAAATTTTTACTCGAAATTTTATGAATTTTCGACTAATTTTCTGAAAAAAATAAATTTATTCAAAAATTTTATGAATTTTCCGAAATTTTCTCGAGTTTTCCCTGAGTTTTCTTAATTTTTCATTGAGTTTTCCGATTTTTAATAAAATTTTATTCAAAATTTTATTAATCTTTGACTAATTTTCTGAAAAATTAGATTTATTTAAATTATCTGAAATTTTTATGAATTTTCCGAAATTTTCTCATGTTTTTCATGAATTTTCACGTAAAAAAATTTTATGAAGACAAGATTAAGGATAAAATTTAAAAAAAAATTTAATGCACTAAATAAAATCCATGAAAGAGAAAACTCAAAGTGAACGCAAAAGACACTCTCGATGATATTAAAATGTGGAACACGACGACACACGAATCTGCATGGCATGACAGCATATCCAGTTAAAAGGATCATCGCTCGTGCAGACACACTCTCACTAATAATAAAAATAATAATGACGACGACGACGAGCGACGATGTTTTCTTGTTGCTTCTTTGTCGCTCTTTTTTGCAATTCAATCCTTTTTACATATTCCATTACCTGCTCGTTCTCCTATTACGGCATTACGCGAATGCATAACGTAACGCAAAGAGGTAATGATAATAATAAAATGTGTATTTCTCTAACGAGTTGATGCTCTTTGAGTTCGTTTTTTTTTTTTGCTGCTGCTGTGCGATTTTCAACTGGGGCACATGCAAAGAGGTGAAAAATATGACGAGCGAAAAAGTAAAGGAAAAAAATAAAAGGGAAAGAAAATTGAGTTCACTGAACTCATAAAATAATAATTTTTGTCGTAATTTTTTTTGCATTTAAAAAAATTCTTTTTTTTTTTTTTTGCAATAAAGTGAAGGAAGTGTTTAATGGGAGTTTTGTGATAATAATTAGACACGTATCGTCTTGTGATTCGACGAGTACTTGAGGAAGCCTACGGGTAATTAATTTCGTGATTGCTTGAAGAGGACGGAGTTTGTAGGAGTTTTAAAGTGGGTTTTATGGTTGAAAGTCGTTAAAGAGTTTTTTTCCTGTTAAAAAATTATTTTGCGCCGTTTTTTGTATAAATATTTAATAATATTTGAGTAAAAAGGGTTGAAGAAAAAGTCATCCAAGCTGATTTTTTTTCACTTATTTTTTGGACAAATATTTTTTTTATTTGAAACGCAGAAGGAGAGTAAATATTTTTCTTAATGCAACAAAAATATTTTTTTAGACATTTTACTTTTTTTATTTAATTTTTTAATTTGTAAAAATTTAATAAAAAAGCATGCAATTAAGATAATAACAAAAAAAAAAAAATAATGCAATTTTTTCTTCTTTAATTTACTGATTAGCAATTTTTCACATGAGTCGTTGTCTTTAATCAACTCTTACTTAAGTATAAAATTTTTTTTTTTTTAAATAAATTATTTTTTAAATTTTTTAATTTTGGTTGATTTTTAAAAAATTAAAAAAATATATATTTTTTTTAAATATTTAATTTTTGGTCATTGTTATTAATTTTTAATTTAATTTTTTATTAAATATAAAAATTAAAAATTTTAATTCAATTAACTTTTTAAAATTTTAATTGAATATTTATTTTAATTAATTAATAATTTTTTTTAATTAAATTAATTATTTTATTTTAAATTAAATTTATTAAAATTAGTAAAATTTAATTGAAATTTATTAAAATTTAATTTTTTATTTTAATTCATAAATTTTTCATTAAAATATATTTTTTCCATTTTTACGATTTATTAATTTGTGCCAAAAATTTATTAAATTTATTTTTTTTATTTCCAAGAATTCATGATAAAAAATTTTAACCAGAAATTTTCATCAAATAACCATAAAAATTCCTTCTTTTGAAGAGCTTTTCATTTCTAATCCAGTCACATATTTCCTTCTTTACAAAAAATCTCTTTACAACTTGAAATAAAAATTGGATGAAACATTTTTGCAGATAGATCTTCATCGACCAGACAAAAAAAAAACACAGACCTAAAAATGTGCTTTATGATGCATTTTCTATTTATTTTTATTTATTTTATGGCAAAACATTTTAAAAAATTGTAATATGGAACAAAAACAGACAGTCTCTCTCCAGCATTTTTTTTCCTGCTTTTATTATATTCAGCCATTATTATTATTTTATTTTTCGTACATTTTATGGCAACAAGATAGTTTTCTCTCTATACAGAGGTAACGTGTCGTCCGGAACAACCGAGACAAAAAAATAAATGCAACACATAACTGTCACCCTTCTTGCTGATGTCTTATTTCTCTATTCAAGTTTCTGTCTCTTGCTGTAGTTTATTTTTTCTTCTTTCTCATAATGAGCAGAGAAAAAAAAAATCTAAAATTCAGTCCTTCTTTTCAAATTACATTTTGCAACATTTTTGTGACCAAGACCATTTCCCAAAATAGTTGCGACGCATACAGAAGAAAAAGAAAAATCGTTTATTGTGGGAAAGTGTAGACAATTTGTGTGTATCATCATTATTTTTGTATTTTCTGTCCCCTCCCGAAAAAGACCGTATCTGCATTAAATGTTCTTTTTCTTCCTCTATTGAACTGTAAAAAAATATATTTCGCATGTTGAAATAAATGCGAGACATGAAAATGAGGTAGATTGAGTTAAAAAGATTGTGAATTTTGTCAAAATGTGCATTGGGGCGAAATTTTGAAATTTGCATTAGGGTAAAATTTTCAATTTTCTATTAGGGCAAAATTTCAAAACTTTTGGACCAAATCTTAGATACAAAGTTTAACAATATGCATTGGGTTCAAATTTTAAATTGTTCAATAGCGCAAATATTCAGAATGTGTATTAGGGTTAAGTCTCAAAATTGTTCATTAGGGCAATTTTCAGTACAAAAATTTTTTAAAATGAATTGAAATGAAACTTAAGAATGTGCATTGGGACAAAATCTTACAATGGTCATTGGGGCATAAGCTTAAATTGTGAATTGGGACAAAGTTTCAGAATGTAAATTGAGATCATTTAATCCTAATGTACATTCTGAAACTTGGCCCCAATGAAAAATATAATATTTTTGCCCTTATGCATATTCTAAAATATTGTCCCAATGCACATTCTAAAATGTTGACCTAATGCAAAATCTAAAATTTTGCCCCAATACACATTGTACGGTTTTGTCCCAATGCAAATTCGAAGATTTTGAACTAGTTTACATTTTGAAACTTTGCCCCAATGCTAGTTTTGAAATTTTGCCCCAATGCACATTCGAAATTTTTTTTTTGTAAATATTTTAGCTCGAAAAACTTGAATTTTTCACAGTGACAAACCCGAGTCGAGCAGTTATTTATGATCTTTTGTGTAGCATTTCGTGTTGCAATTCCTCGGCGTCGCTTTGTGGACACACATTGCAATATACGGAAAAAACTAAACAGTTAACTAAAAAGTGAACAATTTATTGTGCAAAAGTAGATAATATTGTTCTGTAGTATTTTTTGTGTGTGTGTCTCATTCTTCTTGTCTTTTTCTTGTAGCCCGAGATAAATGTAGCACAAAAGCACATCGAGAGAGAGTAAATTGAATGGTTTTAAGGATTGTGTTGCTCTTTTTTTGTGTTATTTGAGGGATTATTGTTGAATAAACAATGGAATTGTGGTTTGGAAGGCAAGAAAAATTGACAAACGGTCTCTTTTGTCGTCTGATTTTTCGTTGCAATTTAATGAAGATGTGTCGTCAGTTGGAAGCAAGTCAAGCGAAAATGTCTCTGAATTGAAATTTATTTGAAATCTAAGCCCGAACGACATCCATTTGACCCTAAAATGATAAATTACATGGAAAAAGGGATCGCTCATGAAAGGTTCGCAAACTTTGTAATCTCATACATAAATAATCCGTCTTATTTTTAGCAACAAGAGTCGAATACGAAAAAAAAAATCTTTGTATCGATCTCTCTCGAGACGAAATCAACCGTTAAAAAGGGATCATCGATGATTTCGAGAGATTTTGTGTCAGTCAAGCACTCAAGAGCACAAGATTGAATACTAATGATTGAATTAATTTTACATTTTTCACAGAATCTCATCTATTTTCTCATCAAATTTCAGTTAAACTCCGAAAAATTCGTCACTTACCGCACAGTAAGCAGTCCAGATGCCGTTGCTCGTCCATTTTCGTTAACGATGGAGCACTCATAGCGTCCCGTGTCCTCTTCCGTGATGTTTTGGATGTAAAGAGATCCGGCAGCGGAAAATTTATACTTTGTCGATTGGATGAGAGTTCGGCCATCTTTCTTCCATTTTGTCTGTAATTAAAAACAAATGAGTGGCAATTAATGCTTGATGATCGTCATTACTCATTTTAAGTAAAAAAAATAAAAAAAAATTAATTGAATATTCATAAAGAAAATTTCTTCGATGGTTCGATGAGAGACAAAAACCGAACATAAAATAATTCATGTTTCTATTACAAATTAAATATTTTCTTTGTATCTAATTTCATTTTATTTTCATCTGAAAATTCCATCGGCAAACATGTGAAACACATCAGGGAAAAACCCGAGCGCACGAGACGAGGCAATACATAAAACAAACAAACAATCATTTGCAAGTTTGAAGAAGTTTTTTCGGGGCATTTCTGGGAAAAAAGTGATGTTTGTGTTGAAAGTTGTCTGTGAATATAAAAAAAATAGTTTTTTTCCAAAAAGCAAAATTTTTAATTCCTTAAATTGAAATAATATGAAAATACGACTTAATTAAAAAAAAATTAAATTTAATAAATTTAAAATTAAATAATTTTGCAAGAAAATTAAAATTATATTAAAATAAAAATTAATTAAAAAAATTAAATTAAAATTATTAAAAAAAATAAATTTAAATTAATAAAAAAAAAATAAAATTAACTTAACAGTTTTCAGAGAAAAATTAAATATTTTTTTTAATTTTAAAATTATATTTTTAATTTTGAGAAATATTTGAATTTTTTTCTCAAAGAGTAAATTAATTTTAATTAAATTAAATTTAAATTAATTAATTAATTTTAATTTGAGCATAAAATTTTAGAAAAAATAATTTTTATCAGGTAGTTTTTGACTAAAAAAAATAATTAAATATTTCTCAAAAAAATTAAAAAATTCTTTTTTTCAATTAATTTAATAAATTTGAGTCAATTTTAATTGATTTTAGTTAAAATTTTCTTTTACTTTTAATTTTATTTTTTTAAACTGTCAAAAATTTGCAAAAATTAGTAAAGTTGTAAAAGTAAAAAAAAAATAATTTAAATTAAATTAATTGAATAATTTAATTCAAATTATTTAAAAAAAAACATGTTGAAAAAATTTAAAATTTTTAAAATAAAAAATTTTTTGCAAAAATTTTGAAATATTAATTTTTTAAATAATTTTTAAAAAAATATTTCGCCAAATTCACAAGAAAACAAGAAAGAAATTGAGGATTTTTGAAATTATTTGAATATTTTAATGGAAAATTATAATTTTTTAGGAAGAAAACGTTCGATTTTTTGGCCAAAGCTATTTTTAAATTATTTTTTTTGAAAATTAGTAAATTTAAATATTTTTTAAAAATGGTTTAAAAATGAAACTTTTGAGAATTTTTCTTGATTCTTAGAAATTTTTGGCACAAAAAAGGGAAAATTCTTCTAAATTATTTAAAAAAAGCGCTCAAATCTTAAGAAATATTTCCCAAAACGTCAAGTTTCTCAACTTTTTATGCCTATCGTGCCATTTCCAAATCGATTCGGTACCAAAACAAATACAAAAATAGTTTTGTCTCTTCCTCCCTTTTTCTCCGTACACGTTCTTGGTTTTTGTCAATTTTGACAAAGTTAAAAAAGATTCCATTGAAACGACGACAAAAAGTACTCAACTGCAGATCTTTCACAGATAAATTATAATCTGTTTTAAATTGAATTTGACTTTGTCTGCGTTGCCTACAAACGTCGATGATGATAGTTAGTATTTAATTCAATTAATTGAAAATCCCTTTTTGTTTGGGTAGCAACTTTTTTTTCTCATTTCGTCGTTACTGAATCAACAGAAAAACTATTTTCGTACGAGTTTGATCATCAATTCAATTTACAACGAATTTATTATTCTCAAAGGAGTCGTCATCGTCGTCGATTTTGTATTTAATGCACTTTAAAGTTTACCTGTGGTGCGGGTTCGCCTTCGCCTTTGCACGGTAACTCGATAGTGGTTCCGGTGTAGGCTTCGACATCATCTGGCTCGAAGATTAGGCGTGGCGGACCAAAAGCATTCACGACACTCAGAACGGCAGTAATTGACGTACGACCAACGGAGTTCTCGGCGATGCAAGTGTATTGACCTAGATTCGAAAAAAGAAACGGAGAATTAGCAAGAAATAAGGAAAAATGTTGGAGTAGGTCGTGAAAAAGTAGTTCAAAAATGCCAAAAGTAATTCTTTTTAATAAAACACAAAACAAGAGCAAAAATGAATAAAGAAAGAATGAAATGAACGAGGAACGAAAGGAATTTAATTATATATTTTGTGAGTCAAAGTCATGTACAAAAAGGGACGGGAAAATTATATTCTTCCTTTTAATGTTCCTTTTTTTCTCGATTTTGTATTATTTTTATTATTTCCTACGTTTTTTATGATATACTTGGACTTTGTAAGTAAAATGAGAAAATTTTATATAATTCTCTTTGTAAGCGTACACTTTTTTTTTTGCGTACGTTCATCATAAAAGAGTACGAACGGTATATTATCAGGAAATCCCATTTTCTTTGATGATGATGTACTTTAAACGCTTTTGAAATAAAAATAAATAAATGTAATCGAAAATAAGCCTTTGAGCTGTGCGATATTTCGGGTCAATGGTGAATAAATGGGATGAATTTTGACTGAAAGAGTATTTTTTTAGTCAAAATTCATCCCATTTTCGTGATTTTTTGAATTATTTTAATGGAATTATTTATTAAAAATTTCATGAACTTGAAAAAATTATTAAAAATTTTAAAGGAATAAGAAAAAAAATTTTTTAAATAATTATTTTTTTTTTTTTTTTTTAAATATTTTTAACTTTTCAAAGTCAGTTTCATTATTCTTTATGCATTTAACATTTTTAAAAATAAATTATACCAAAAATTTCACAAAATTATCTTTTAAAATGATATTTTTAATAAAATGTGTCAAAATTTAATTAATAAATGACTCAAATTTAAATTATTTTGTGTTATTTTTTGCCAAATATTTTAAATTTAATAAAAAGCTTTAAAGATTAAAAAAAAAATAAAAATTAATTTTTACAGAGTATTGAAAATATTTGTCCAAATTGCTTTTATTATGTTAGTTTCAATGATAAAAGTTTATTATTTTTAATTTTCATTCAATTTTTAAATTTTTTGACATAAAATAAATTATCGATTTAACAAATTAATTAATTTTTTTTAAATCAAATTTTTTTTTTCAAAAAAAGGTCCATAAATGATTTGAAAAAAATTAATTTTAATCAAATTATTTTTAATTGAAAAATTAATTCATTTTTGTAAAACTAATTTTAATTTTAAGTTAATTTTTTTTATTTAATTGATTATTTGTTTAAATTTATTTAATTTAAATAAAAAAAATTAATTACAAATTAAAATTAGTTTTGTAAAATTAAATTAATTTTAATTAAATTATATTTTAATTGAAAAATTAATTTATTTTTATAAAACTAATTTTAATTTTAAATTAATTTTTTTTTATTTAATTAATTAATTTTTAATTATTTTTTAATTAAAATTTATTTAATTTAACTTTAATTAATTAATTAAATTTTGACACATTTTTAATTAAATTAAATTAATTAAAAATTAATTAAATCAATTACATTTTTAATTATTTTAATTTAAAAAAAAAAATCAATTTTATCAAATTTTTATCAAAAAATTGACTTTAATTAAAAAAAAAATAAGATAAAAAATATTTTTTCAAAAATTCTTAAATTTTTCTCATTTTTCACCCACTGAGCTTCAATTTCTACAGAAATAGCTCATAATTAATTTTATTTTCCTTTTCTCCATGTTTACTCTTGTTTATTTCCTTTTCTCTTTAATATGCACTGACTTTTCAATAAAAATAAAAAAAACTCACCTGCATCCGATTCCTTAACATGCTCAATATTAATCGCCGTGTTATCATCCGACATGGAAATTCTGTTTGTCAATCCAAGGACATGCCCATCTCGCAACCAAGAAACTGTCGGTTTTGGATGTCCCTCGGCCTGGCATTCGAGCGTCACGTGCGTTCCTGAATTCAATGTTTGATTTTCGGGAGCAACGGTAATTGTGGGAACAACTAAAAGAAGGGAAGAAAGAAGATTTATTCGTTTAACGGAGGAAATTGATTTATTTTACGGGAATTTAGAAGAAGAGAAGAAAAAAATAAATTAAAAAAGAATATTTTGGGAATGAATGTTGTGTCATGGCGAAGGTCCTCTCGTTTAATTTTTCGCATCTTTGATACACTTTTGTCTAGGAAAGTAATAAATTTTGCTCCTCAAGCCATATAAATAGATAAGCAACCAAAAAAGCCTATCTCTTTCACATTTATGACTTTTTCTCTCCTCTTCGTCCTCGTTTCTCGGCACGAAGAACGAGCATGGAGGCAAAAACTTTTCCTTTGCACGAATAAATGAATAAATTAAATAAATTAGCTGGCTGGTACCTCGTGTCGTGTGTGTGTGTCCTCTCATGCAGGCAAAGTCATAAAGCTTAAAGAGAGAGAGAGATAAAGTTTCTGTGCGAAAAGTTCGTGTTCCTTGCTAAATTTTCAAAATTATCACGAAATTTTTAATTCCAAAGATGTTCGTCGCAGAGAAAAAGAGAAGTTTGTCGGTGGTTTTTGTGTGCGTTCAACTTCATAAGATTCTAAATCTCTCAAGTGTCATCAGTCAGGCAAACATATTTCCATCGTTAGAGCAACGGGCGGGGGGATGCTGTGCGTGATCCCTGTGTAATTGAATTTTGTCTCTTTTCAATATTTTCCTTTCTTTCGTCGCGGTGACACGGAAGGAAAATCAAGAAATTTCGAACGTGCAGTCAAACTTGCAGTTAATGAACGTGAATCAAAATTTTACAGCAGCAAAAAAAAAAACAAGATCCTCTTATGTGAAGTCCTCTTTTCATTCATTCGCACGTCGTTCCGTGTCTCTTTTTTAGCCTCATTAAAATTTTCATAATTATTTGCATGAATGCCGCATGCGAGTAGCGAGCGCCCACACAAAGTCAACATCAATTGAAATTTAAGTGTCATTAAAGCAAGTACCGCCACTTATAAAAACAATATTTAGGTAATTTTGTCATTAGAGGTACATAAAAGTGCTGGTATCGGTGAAATTTTCTATTTGGTGGTCCGTTGAAGGGTAGGTCATGTAAATTTTTGCGACGCGATTTCTCATTTTTGTTAAGAAAAATTCATTTTATGAAAAAAATTTTTATAAAAATTTAAGTTTCGTTAAATTTTTCTTATAATTGACATAAAAAAATTTGACATGACGTATTAAATTAAAATAAATTTTAAATAAAAAAAATAAGTAAAATAAAAAAAATAAGATAAAATTTAAATAAATAAATTTAAATAAAATTTTATTTAATTTTTTTCTTATTTTGAATTTTTCTGAATTCACAAACCATTAAAGGCATTTAAATTGTTTAAATCAAAAATTAAAAATTTTTTAAAATTTTAAAATAATTTTTAATTTTTTAAAAATAATTTCGAAGAAAAAAATTAAAACTCTTAAATAACAACATTTAATTTAAATATTTTTTGATTCTTTTGAGTTTTTTTTCTGAATTTACAAATTATTAAAAGCATTTAAAATTAAAAAATCTTAAGCTCTTTTAAGGTACTTTGTATATTTTTCTTATAAATTTTGACTTATTTAATTTAAATTATTTAATATTTAATTTTTTTTATTTTAAAAACTCTATTTTTTTAAAGCAAAACAATAAATTTTTTAAATTTTAAAATTAATTTAAAACTTTTCTCAAAAATTTTTTTTCAAATATAATGAAAAACGCCAACTTTGTGAATAAATTTATTTTAAATATTTAAAAAATTAATTTTAATAAAAATTAAAATTTCAAAAAATTATTGAAAAAAAAAATTAGTTTTATACTTGAAAAGAGCTTTTATTTAATTTTTAAAACTCGAAAAATTTAAAAAAAATATAAAAATCCAAATTTTGGAAAAAATTGAAATTTTAATAAAATTATGAAAAAAATCGTGAGCTACCCTCTTTTTGGTCGACACATGCCAGTGACGATGTGCTAAAACGTACAACAAAGTACATTGAAAACTAATTGATGATTAGAATTTTCCAATTATTTTAAATTCAAAAGCGATTAAAAAGCCTTTTAACGGAAATCACATCATCACGGCAGCGGCGGCATTGAAGGATGACTTTTTAAATTGACACCGTGAGTAATTATTTACAGAAAACTTTTACAAAAGATAAATAATAATAAACAACGAAATGTGCACATAAATCATAAATGAATGGCAAACTGTTAATCAGGGGATTTAGAAGTTGTTTATCTCCTGTGATAAATCAATTATAAACGTAAATGTTACCTCATTTGAGCAAACATACACACACACCTCGCACACAAAAAGCACAATTCACAGCACGGCACGAAATTATGGATGTAAATTATTTTGATATTAATATTTATTGTGTTGGTTTTGTGTCTTTCTGTCTCTGTCTCTCTCTGTCGCTCATCGTGTGTATTTGTCTAGGATTATTGCAAATTGTCATCATCATCGCAATCAACATCAGCAACGATAGTCTTCATTATTGTAGTTATTGTTATTATCATTAACTAAACAAAGAGAGAAAACGCAGCAAGCGGTAAATAAACAAAATCTATAAATTGATATTGATGCGCATTTTATTGCGGTTTTAGGAAAATTAATGATGATGATGGAGAATGGGCTATTTAGTTTGTGTGGTTAGAATTGACCTGGAAAATAATTTTTTTGTAAAGATTTTATAAATTTTTGAGGCAACTAACAACTAATGTTAGCTAAAAATTATTTTTTAAAAAATATTTTAATTTTTTAAAATAATTTTTATTTTATTTAAAAAAAAAATTAAAATTAAATTTAAATTTTCGCTTCTGAAATTAATTTTTCAGAAAATTATTTTTTTTTTGAATTAAATCTTTTTAAACAATATTAGGATTTTTTAAAAGAAATAAAATTTTTATATAAAAAATTAAGAAACTTTTTAATTTATAAAATATTTTTAATTTTTTTTAGTTAAAATATTTTAGCTCAACTTGATTTTAATTTATTTACAGATTTTTTTTGAACTTTAAAATATTTTTTTAAATTTTCATTTGTTTTTTTTAATCGAAAGCAGTTAGAAATTATTATTAAATAATTAGAAATTATTTATTTAATTAATTAGAAATTAATTTTGATAATTTTTAACTTTATTTTGTTTAATTTATAATTTTTTTTATTTAATTAAATTCAAAATTATTATTTTTTAATTTAAATTTAAATTTATTTTTAAAAAAATATTTATTTATATTTTTTTAAAAATTATTTCTTTTTCCTTAAATAATCTATAAAAAAAAATATAAATTTTAATAAAAAAAAAATAAAATATTTGGTCAATTCTTCCAAAACTTCACGCCCCCAACTCCCATGTTTAAAATAATTTCAATCAAAAATTCCATTTTAAATTCTATTTGCACAAAATTCCCCATTTCATCCCGAAAAGCGTATGTTTGAGCAGCAAATATAGAAAGAGAGGCAGAATTATAAATTCTACAACAAAAACATTGATAATAACGTTAATTACACCATTCCATTTCAAATCGATTCTCTATTTTTAGTTAAGCCATCATCAACATTTACTGATGATTTCGATAATTTTCTCTAAAAAATACCATGGTGATAATTAATATTTATTATAATTTTGTCTATTTGCAGCTTTTCGGTGCACGGCAATGCATTATCGCAGGCACAATGTTTCAACACATGAAATTAATGCACTTTCAATAATTCCCTCTTTTCCTTTTTTGCGCCAGGTTGCCGCTTGAAATGTAAAAGCCGCATAAATTCTACCTACGACGAGCGACGACGATGATGATGTGCAATATTTACGTCGGCGTCGTCGTGCTCTTTACACTCAAAAATTAATTAAAGTAAAATGTTGTGAGACTGGAAGACAGACAGAAAAGAGAGTTTAGTGGTTTCTCTAAAATAATAATAAAAGACGCACCCATTTCTTATATATTAATTGTGCATATCTTAAGATACAGACACATCCTATGGATTGAAATGGGGTGATATTAACATCTAAAGGGGTTAAATTAATCCCTTATGAACTAGAAAGGAGGTTAAACTAAGTCTTTAAAATTTTCAATTGAACCTCTTAAGGAATTAATCTAACCTTCTTTGGAATTGATCGTCGAAGGCCCTAAAAAATCCTTCATGAGGTTAATTTAACCCCTTAAGAGGTATTTTAGCCCCCTGAGAGGTTAAAGTAATCCTTTGAGAAATTATTTTAATCCCTTATTGAAGCTAAAAAACTCAAAAGGGATTAAAATAACTTCTCAAGGAGTTAAACGAACCTCTCAAGGGGCTAAAATACCTCTTAAGGAGTTAAATTAACCTCAAGAAGTAATTTTTGAGACTTCGACGATCGACTAAATACAAAAGAGGTTAAATTAGTCCTTTAAGTATTCAATCTAACCTTCTTTGGTCTTTAACTGTTGATCATTTGAAGCCCTTAAAATATTTTAGGAGGTTATTTTAATCCCTTTTGATCCTTCTTTTTTAGCATCAAAAGGGATTAAAATGACCTCCTGAAGAGATTCATGTCTTTGGGCTATAAATGATCAACTCCAAAGAAGGTTAGATTGATTCCTTAAGAGGTTCAATTGACACTTATGGGATTATTTTAACCTTCTTTCCAAAATGATGGATTAAATTAACCCCTTAACATGTTAATATCA